>NC_057770.1:4204372-4504372 GCF_014825855.1 Bombus pyrosoma | reverse complement strand
AAAGCAGCTAAGTTGGTTTCCTCGCTGACGAATCGGCGGGAAATTAATCGGCGTCGTACGAACGCCTGTGTCCCCGGGGTGAAAATATCGCGAAACGCAATTAGCTAATGAAGTACGGCAGCGTTCGTGCTTATTAATCGTCTTTATGCCCGCGTGTTCTAACTTGGTCACGGATCTCGGACTGCGAGACGCGATAAAATATATAGAAAACGACCGGTCAGTGAAGTGGCGGAGAAAAATCCGGCGGCCGTGTACAACAATCCACGAATCGATCCCGACGTCCATCTGCTTCCGTGCCGGCCCCGAGCAGCTCGATCGTTAATTAATTTAAGCGGTTAATCCCCTCCACGGGCATAGAACCGCACCGGCGGCCCCCTTTTTCCAGCTTTCGTTCCGCGCGGCCACAATCATAATTTTCGGTTTTAATCGATCTATGAGGCGCGGGCGCAATAATATTTTCGGTGCGGTAGAGACGCGGTGCGTGCGGCCCTGTGTGACTCGTGTAATTGGCTCCCAACTGGACTTCAAAGGGTGCCGCTCTCCTTCATCCGCGCCGACACGGGCTCGAGAAAGAGCGAACGATCGCGTCGGCTCGCTCGTCCGGCCGCTGCTGCCGTTGGACGAAGACAGATGTACGCGATTAGGCAGCGTACAGAGGAAGACGCGAACAGGAGACGAAGATGAGGCTACGTGAAAATTACACGCGCCATGCGCGGGACGCGAGCGCGTAAAGGACGGAGAGTGCCAGGGGATGAATGGTAGGGATGATTGGAGTAGGGGAAGAGAACGGGTTAGAGATAATACGCATGCGCTTGACCTATTGGTAGGACAAGGACGAGTATATACGGACAAGGTGTTGGCGAGATAAAGATGACAGCGGGCTGTCTCGTTGGAGTCGAGACGAAGATGGCGAGTTGGAACGGAGCGTGAGGTTAAAGGAGACGGACGAAGGTGAGAGACGAACACGACGGACGAAATCGCTCGGCGATGTTTCGATATTGGGTAGATAGTGTTCGATACGGGAGACCCTTGTCTCGTTTGGTTAATCGTCGGACGTATGCGTGTAAATACACCTGTACCGTTCGAAAGCGGCCACTCTTATACCTCGCCCGCGCCGCTCGCATGTCCCCTCGGTTCCTGCGTAGTAACGATCGATGATTTCTGCGATCCGACCTCGGAGATGAATCACACACGGCCAGCATGATTTTTGAGCAGCATTTTCGATTTGTCGTTTTTATCCTTTGTAATTCGTATTGTTTGTTTTCTCGTCAGTCGTGGCCAACGAGGGCTGAAGTTGATTCGACTCGAAAAATTATACGTCTATTATATCGCGCGTCCGCGTCGGCTAATCGCGTCGAGAGCGGAACTTTGTGGCCGTTTCGGCCGGGATGCTTACTCCGGCAACTTCTCTTCCGATCGATCCAACGTTGATATCCGGAGGATCGGCTTGGCTATTGATATTCGCGAAATATCCCAACTGCGCTTCAAATTTCAAAAGCGGAATCTAGAAACGTGTACAAGCTGTTCTTCGCAGGACGATTTGTCCAACGATTCAAAATGCGCTTTTTATCTTTGAAATACGAGAAACGATAGAGAGACGTTCAGCCGCAGCGTTCGACTAATTTTACAGCAGCTTGTCGGATCGTTCGGACGTAAACATTACGCGTTATCGTGTACACAACTCGTGCCAATCGAGCGACGTGGAAGCATCCTACCTAGAAAACGCTCTACCCTCGTCGAGCAACGATCGTCGTCCTTGGTTTCCGATTAAACCTCTATGGTCTTAAGAGCGTTATTCGATCGTAAAATGAATTGGGATTCGTAAAGACATAAAAGTTAATCCCGTCGCATCGGTGGGAAACGCGGCCGAGTTTGGCAGTCGGTAACGAGGGAACCCCCGGGACTCCTCGGTGAATCTCGGCCAAAGGAGAGCCTAACACCCGAGGACACGGGTCGTTTAGGCGGCTCCTTTCTTCGATCATTAGTCCGAGGCCGCAGTCAGTCGAGGGCTCGTAAGTCCGCGAGTGGCATCCTCTTTTTCCTCCCTGTTCCTCCTCTTCGCCTCTGCGTGTCTTTATTCCCGTTCGTCCTGCTCTTTCTCCCCTCTTGCTCTTCTTCAGTCTCATCCTTTTCCGCGACCATGTTGACCTTTGACTCTGTGCTCTTTCGTCTCCGCTGCTTACCCGTTGCGTATTCTGAATATTCTGATACGCTGGTTTCTCGGTCACAAGCATATCGCTACGATATTGGATCAGGATCGTCGAGCATTGGGACTGGACAGCGCGGTTGGAATCTTCGGTTTTAGAATTCTAAATTTACCTTGCTAACGAATACGTCGTCAGTCGCCCTATTATCCAAATGAAAGAAGCGTATTGACATAGTATATTGACAAAACGATCCAGCGACTGTAGTACCGTTTAGCGAACAAGAAGCGCGAAGATGCGACGATGTCTATCGGTGTCGATACGCGTCGTCGAACGCCACGAACGGTCGTCGAAAGGTCTGTTCGGTAGCACCCTCGAAGAATACCTTTTCTCGAGAAACAACGGTATTTGTATAATCAGCTCGTTTTCGGTAGCTCGGTTAATTATCGTCTATTGAACTGTGCTCCCCCCCCCCCTTCCTTTTGTCCGACACCTTCGCCTAGTTCCCCTAGAACCGTGGTACTTTGCACGGGAGCTCGGTGATTCTTGAATGGTGGCTACAAATTTCCGAAAATCACCGTTCCCCTCCACGCTCTTGTCCACTTCAAACTTATTCTTCTATGCTTTAACGCGCTATGATTTTCGCCAAAGCTTCGCTCTTTTTCTTCCGATCCTCTTCCGACGATCTTTCAAGATGGACATTTAAACGTTATTTTCTGAGAGACACCGAGAATACGGTTTCACTCACGGTCGTTCAGAGGGGGAGATCGGTCCGTTTAGCTCGGCAACGTCGGCTCCCCATACGATGTTCTGCGGAAATCGTCGAGACGGGAATTCTGGAAGCTGCGTGTACGTCTGTATCAGGCTGTTTCTGCGAAAAGCCACGCTCAGGCGTCATCGTCGCTCGCCAGGTACGGCCCTGCGAACGACTATGACTTGGGAGTGCTCGAGCAGAATGGCGACATGGCCAAAAAAATTTTCCTGTTAAATAGAGACGAACGCCGTTTGCCCCGCGACCATCTCCCTACGCGGCTTTTTACAAGAAATACGCGCGGGTGGAATCGCGCAGCCTATTTCGCTTCGTATTTGCGCTTTCCTTGCAGAAAAAGCAGTCACGATGTTCCTCGACAGCTCGCTACTTTATTCGTAAAGTAAAAAGACGATAAACGAGAAAATTTAGGCGCGTTTAAGACGTTAAAGATGTTGGTTTTACAGATGTTTTGTACGACACGAAATTAGTCCGTTTTTTGCGCTTATCAGAAGTTTAAGGCCCGCCAACGTTCCACCATCGAGTCTCGTTCTTCAAAGTCGTTAACAGATTCTTTCGTTTTTGCCTTGGCAAATATCGCGCCGTTGTCGCCTGTGACGAACATCGTGACAGATTGTTGCACCTCGTTCGTCTCCCTTTTGTCTCACCGGCTGATTTCGAGACCTTTTCAACGTGGCTGGACCAACGATCAAACTGCGAGATTCGAACGATGCGAAAAGTCCGATCGATCTAACGCGACAGCAAGACGCGAAACGGACGCGACATGCGTTACAGTCGGAGCAGGATAACACCAGGGACGAGCGCGCATAGTCGGAGATAGATGGACGAATTCGAGGCGACGCAAAGCCACGAAGGACACCATTAGCGACAGTATCTTTGATGGAGTGGACCGAGAATCTCTATTAAGCCTGAATACAGCAGACGCTATTTGCCTAGCCACGCGGTTCTGCATATTTCGTGAGATTGAGTTGTTTACAAAGTGAAGAAGAAGAAGAAGAAGAGAGGGTATCGTCGTCGAGCATCGAGAGGAGAACGATCGGCGAGCTGACTTTTAAAAGCTTCGGCAAATTACGTTTTTCCTATTACGGAGAAATAGAAATTTAGAATTAGAACGTTGTATCCGGATTTTTGCTTTCTTTCCTACGTGACCTTACCATTTCCAGATTCCCTTTTAACGTTAATTAAAAGAATCTTCGTTTTTACGACAGGTCGGACGACAGAAGGATCGGCAGGTCGGAGGAACAGCGAACAGCCTATTGTGTTTATCTCCGTCCTGAAAGCTTTTTATTTGATTGCTACGTCCACCTATAATGCATATCCCTAGACGTGTTCTTACTTTTATTACCGAGCCGCGGCGGCAACCTTTGATTTAATTAGCTCTTGAAGCTGTTACTCGGCCCGTTACCACCGCGTCTCTCGAAACCACGAACGAGCGGCATCGAACGCTCCGGTTGCTCGTCAACGATCGTTTCTCGAAAACGAGAAACTCTGTCCGCCCTCTAGTCGATCGATCGTTCGAACGTTGAAAAATTATTCGGAAATACTTGAAAAGACTTTGAGTTGCGGAAACTACAGGACTCGCTGGCTTTCTCAGGCACGTCGTATTTTAGTAGCACCTCGAGAGACACGTACAAGTATTGGCCATTCTCGATTTTAGAACTACCTGAAGAACTTGGAGGAAGGTGGAGTTAAATTTCCGAAACCCACAAACGCGGTAGCCGCAAACGGAAACATAACGAAACGCAAGAACGAGTCGTTTACTAGCTGGAAGCTAGACCGAAATTTATGCGCGCGTAAATTCAAAGTCCCTTTAAAACGGACTGGCGCGGCGGGACCAGTCTTCCTTTCTTGCGCTCCGATAGAAGAATACGCGTCTCTCTTTCACTCGCATCGTCGTTAGCATCTGCCCCCGTGATCACAATGTACGATACATTCGCTAATTACCAAGATAAATCGCGTTGCTTCGCCACGGAATCACCGGATCGGTGGTCGAATTTTATCTTCTCGTGGCTGATAAAGTCGCGTTTTCCGCGCGAGAAGCAACGCGATCCGCGGCGAGACATCGCCGCTGCACGAAGCTGTAAATCTTATCGTGCTAATTGCAAAGTGGCTGGGCCTGTTGGCGCGCGTTCTGGCCCGATTTAAAATGCAAATCGCTGCTCGTTGCCGGCAGCTCGCGCGCCATTTGCCTCGCCTCCGTTATAGCTCGATGAAAATTCAATGTTATATGTCGATCACGCGTCGTGGAGGTACACGGTGGAGGTACATCGTGAAGGTACACCGTGGAGGTGGGCGACCGTGTATCCCGGAATTTCTGCAGCCGATTTTCTCTCTAGCGCTCGTCGATCGCTACCGGATGTTGTACGCACCGTTGACCGAGTTCAAAGGAGCAAACGTTTTCCAGGACAAGGATGACGCCATGTTTTTGCACGATCGTCCTTGATTCTTGTTCAAGGACAAGCTGATGTGGGTTCACGACGATGGACAAAAGGAATAAAAGCGGAGGAACGGAAAGAGCTGGATAGGAGGAGGACGATGATTAATCAATTAGCGATCTCAGGACCTCCTTTAAGGCTGATGGTGGGCGAGCTTGAAAAACTGGCCAACCAAAGGAACCGTCGATGACGCGGCTGAATCCTGGTCGTGGTTTCTTTTCCTACGGATTCTAGCAGTGTTTCGGGAATAAGATAGGTCGAGTACGACGATATTCTGCTCCCCTCCCCCTCCCCGCAACGCCTCGGTATATCTTTTTCTAGATCTAGCTATCGGTGAATCTTATTCCACCGACAAAAGTCTCGAAAATTCTGCCTCGTAACTGTAAACCCTTGTTTTTCATCGATACGCTACCTGCAGCGCGCAACGTTCTATCGCTGCGAATCGCGAATAGAATCGTCGTTCGGTTCTCTTTGTATTCGATCGATGCTCGGATAAAAAAAAGTGGTGGCTCACTCACGAAACACGGTAAGTTTGTATTTCTTCGGCTGATCGCGTTGGTGGCACGTTTCTTGTCCTTCGCGACCGACTAGCATTTCAAGAGGGTGGCGGTTTATCAGGTTGTAGCTTACGCAACGACGCGATCTCGATCTCCTCGAGGTGGTCTTTTTTCGCCACTTTCCTAACGTTCATCAATCTCCGTGCCATTTCTCTCTCCTTTATTCCCCGCAATTATTTCCGATCTGTCGCGGTGTTTCCCATCCGATTCTATCGCGTGAAGCACACATAGTTGGCATAGAAATCACCGACGAGCGATTCACATAGAAAATCTCAATCATCCCCGGCCGGTTTCTTTTGTACTTGGCGCCCGCTAAAGGCGGCCGCCGATTGGCCGAGGGGCGTTCAAAGAACGCCGCCATGACTCGCAAAGCGGCCGTCTTTTGTTTGTGAAACAATGGTGCACGCTGCCCGAGCTCACTTAGCGTGCCAGCCAAATGACAACCTCTTCCGATGCTTAATCTATTAGGAAAATTAGCGGTCTGCACGACCGGCCTGGCCGAAGGTGCGAGGATCCTTCACCTATCGATGAACCACTTCCTATTCTGCTACGCAGATTCCTCGTAGATACGGGATCCCCGTAGCCACTTAACTAAAGCGAGTAATTGCTTGCTATGGCTTCTTTTTCTTTCTCCCGAACGTTACGACGGGTTTGATCTTGGCGATTTCTGTTCATCCTCTTATCGACTAATTGCAAGTTGCCTAACCGGTCGTTATTTAATTAACTCGCGCAATTTTTCATCCTCTCTGAAAGAGACGAACGCGTTTTTCCCATGACGGGTAGATAGCAGATTTTTGGAAGTGTCAGTTTTCCGATTTATTTGCGTCCTTTTCCTTCTTTTTTCTTCTCCTTTTTCCTTCTACTAGATGACACGATGTTGAAGACATCGTTGATAAACCGTCGATTTAATTTTTCTTTGCTTCGTCTATATATATATATATATCTAATAGGGTAAGAAAGGTAGGTAAAAAAGGGTGATAGATAATTCGCAAGCTTGCGCAGGTTATTACGCGAATGATCGGCTCGGAAGGGAGAATCGGTTTCGAGGCGATAGCTCCGGGAAAAAGACTTCTTCCGTGGTGGCCTAATTGCGAGCTGGAGAGATAATTCTTCGATTATTCACACTCGCTCCGTCGAAAACGAGAAAAAAGAAGCGGTGCCTACGAAAAAAAGCCAGGATTTATGGCCCATTACGATTCGTTCTAGTAGTAGGGTGAAAGGGTGAAATAGGCTGGGGGAATTACTTCGTCATCTACCGGCTACCCCGTAAGCGTAAACCTGAGACGGCTGCGACCAAGACGGTTTCTAGTTTATCGACGTCGTTCGTAGTTTTCACAGTTGCCCAACTCTTACAGAAATCTACTTAATCCGTAGACGATTGTTTAAGGATTACCGCGACGCGAGTGTTTTACCTACGTTCGATACGCTTTTCTGCCACGCGTTTCCAACGTTATCGGCCGGCTACAGAATAAGACTACAACGTCGATAACGGTTGGAATTCAGATTAAACGTAATCGTGAGATTTCAACCGTGGTAACGAAATGGTATAATATCTAATTCCAAATACGTAAAACGTAAAATTCTATGCTTTCGTAATTCTCGTTCATTCTCGTCGATTGGTAAGACGATTCTACTTTTTGACAACGTTCGTCAAATCGAGTCTCCTTCGACATAAGTTCGTGCAAATAATAAATTTTTAGGCATCGTCGCAAATACGTTACCGCGACTTTCAGAGTAATTGTCACATCTGTGTAAACTGTTTAATTCGTCGAAATCACGCACACAGAACGAAGAAACGACGGTCTGTTGTCGAGCTTCGAAAGTTGAGTCGACCGTCGATGGTTCAGTTCGTGTACGTCGTTCGATCCCGTTTTGTCGCAGTAGCGAAGACGAAAGGGTTAGCAAAAACACGGCTCGCTGTCCTTTTGCTTTTGCCGCGATTTCTGCGGTGCGACTTGCGCGAACGCGTGTGAGCGAGATCTCTCATAAAATCAAATAATTCGGTCGAAAGCGGGCTCGAGGAGCCCGATATATCCGCGGGAACGGCAATAAAAGGGCGAGCACGCCGGTGGCTCTCGTTCAACGACCGTATCGAAAGGAAAACGAAACGTTAACGTAAACTGAAAAACAATCGAGTGAGCGGCGGCTGTCACTCCGGCGACGAGGCTGGCATCCGCAGCCCGAGTCATCTGTTTCCTACGCGGCTATGTCGTTTATTTTTCCAAAATGGCTGCTAAAACACCGGCTCCCGCCGTCTAACGCGAGCCCTCGCGAGAGTAATTTGAGACCTATTTATAGGTGGCCACCTAACCCAGACCTATTGATGAACGGTTTTTATAAAGTAGCCCCGATCGAGGTTGCTCCGCTACCGGCGCACTTCGATTCATACCTTTGACCGCATTCTTCCAATACGGTCAACTTGCCATGTTCGCAATAATACGGACTAGATTAGGCGGAAGGAGAGAGAGCTAAGAGGATGGAGAATCAACGAAGGTATACGGGGTTGGAAATATTTAGGCGACTAATCAATTATTTAGATTAAGAAAACGAGTTCTCGTCGCGACGGACGTTTCAGAAATAACGATTCGTTCAAAGGTTACGAACAATGCACGTAATTCTAAAGGATCGTTCTTCTCGTTAGGTTTGCGATATTCTCAATGAGGATATGAGGATATGGGGTTTCTTCGATGAAGGATCAAAGTCGTAAATAAAAAAGATAAAAAGATAAGTACAAAAGATTTGAAAATTTAACCAGTAAATTTCGCACGAATCAGCGGGGAAGTTTTCAATTTTCCAAAGACCAGGCTTCTTCTCTCTAGAAATCGTCGCTTAATTCTCAACGAAATTACCAACGAGAAGTGGACGCTTTCGAGGCTGCTGTGTCAGGGAAGAGGAGCGTAGAGGAAAAGAGGGAAAAGAGGGAAAAGTCGAGCGAAAGAATTTTCCGAACTCGTAGCCGCGGAGCTGCATGAAACGCTGTTGATTGGCCGGTCGTGCGCCAATTTTCCTCGACGTCGCTTCGCCACGAAAAATCGGTAAATTGCTTCTTTGAAATGCCGGAAAAGCCGGAGGGAACAGTTTCCTTCGTAGTTCCTCAGACGACTCCTTGGTTCGTGCAACCGGAGCAAGCATCGTTGTAGTACGCTCGATGATCCGTGCGCTCTTTGACCGATTCTTTCTTCTCTCGTCGTCTCGATCCGACCGCGAATTTAGAACACGCGTCTCGTTACTTGAAATTCCGTCCCTCTGACGGAGTTCCGTGGCTTCCATCCTCTGACGTTCGCCGATAAAGTTTGTCGTTTTCGCGGCGAATGACGAATAGACGAGAGGGCTGGTTGCTTAAAATACGTGTTTTTTGAATATGAAAGTGTAGAAGAAGATGACCACACGATGTTCGTACTACTTTCCAGTTAGAAATCGAGAAGTACGTGGTCGTCTTTTTTTTTTTTTTATCGGCATCGTAGCTCGTGCGATGAAAAATGCGAGCCGTTGCTACAAGAATCGTGTTGTTGACGTGTCAAGACGGAGTTGACAAAGTGACACGTCCTTCTCGAGGCAATCCTGCGACACAGCGGTCCTCCGACAGGAGGTCAGGCTGATTTTTATTCAGGCACGCGGCCTGCTCATAAGGCGAATGGAATTGCCGGTTCGAAGTTTGAGATTTTCTGCCGCCACTTGTCGTCTCTTTGGCCGCGGCCTCTCGCCTTCCTTTTTTCATCTCTCTTACACACAGACCTCGTGACTTGTGACACGCGTTTCAATCGGGACGGTTGCCAAGGAAACCGAGGAACCGGAGTGTCACGCGGACTATTGAAGAGGTTAAAGGGGACTGCGATTCCTTTTCGTCGAGTGCGCTGGAAACGCGGTGACAAGTTCCCCTATTCTCGTACAAATTACGAGCACGGTCCAGAAACATCTTTATTAGGTCGTTGTAACGTAGTCGTTACCTTAAGGAAGATCGTCCTTTAGACGATTGTTCGATCGATCGGTAAATATCGTTTGATCTTTCGGTTTTCGACGATTTCTCGCGCTACGTAAAAAGACATTTGAACGCGAGAAAGGATTGGCCGAGCCCGATGAAAAGTATTTCGCAGGGATCGCACGGGTCGATTATACTTTTAAATTCCTGTTTCGTGGCTATTGTAAGAGGCGGCTTGCTCGTCCCCGTAAAAAAGCGCAATTTTTTGTTCCGTCCTGAAATGGTTCGTATGAAATTGATAATAGCTACCATCTAGCCAAATAAATTCTCCCTGTACCGTCCTGCCTCGTGAAACCCTTTGAAAATCGTTGCTAACCGAACTCTGAGCTTCCATTTCGTTGTAACGAAAATGTATGGTCGGCCGTTATCTTCGACGATACCGCCACTGGATAACGAAACGGTATTCTTCTCACGCTGGTACTCGTCTTGTGCGATCTACTTGCAGCGAGTCTAATTACCTACCCTCCGTCTGCAGCGCTAACGAACTCGTGACGCTGATATTTTTAAAACGGTTTGCGTCTTTCCGAATTAACCTCGACGCAGAGAGTCTCGACTACTTTGTTCGCAGACGGTCGAAAACGTCGGAACGGAGGACAGGCAAAGGGGTTGAAAGGGGTGAGAAGGGGCCGCGCGGCGCACGGTCGGACAGCCGGAAGACCGTTCAGCGCTATTAACAGCTAATGAAAATTAGCTTTCGTCGGTTGATTGAGCGTCAAATCGTCCCTTTCTTGTTTCGGGAGAGAGAAGTCCGCCACCGGTGTCGTTAGACCGACGACGTACTCCTGTTTCGAATCCCAGTTTCCTCCTCGTCCTGTTTTTCTCTCTCCTACTCTCTCTCTCTCTCTCTCTCTCTCTCTCTCTCTCCACATTTCACTCGTTCGCTCGTTCTACTCTATAGCGGATCAAGGAAATTCCGGAGCGAAGTGCTCCGGTCCTCGGCCTCCGTTGAACAATCGTACAGAATCTCGTACAACTAACGCGAGAATCGACGTTAATCCGTATCGTGGAATTTGCGAGTGGAGAGAAGCCGAGGATGATCGCGAGTTGTGATTCTTGCAGAATTTGGTGCAGCATAATTTCGCGTAGAATCGCGATCTTGTTTTTAAGTCTCCTCTCTATTTCCGAGGCTGTGAATCGAGGAATTTGAACAGTCGTTTCGAGTTCGTGGTAGAATTCGACGTAAGTATACACGTGCTTCGTAGGAAGAATATTTGTTGTTCTTTCCCAGAATGTTGCGAATTGTTTCGAGCTTCCGTGGCATTCGCGATAACATCCTACCCTTTTCTTCGTCGCGTGGAGTAACGCCGAGTACTTTGCTCCTCTCGATAAACATCTCTCGAGATTTCACGGTGTCTTTCACATTTGCAGCGAAAGCTCGGCAAAAATCGCACGAATAATAGAGTTTAGTCGGCGATCTGTTGCGTAACGAATATCGCGGAATATTCTCGTGGCGCGTTTCCCTCGAAAATCGAAACGAGCAACATCAAAAATAGGTCATTCGATTTGGACCGTCTCGAAGGTTGATTATTCCGTCTAATACAATGGACCGCGTTAATTTCTTAATGGAAACCACAAGTAATCCCGAATAGTTGGGGCCACTAGTTACGATCGCGTGTCAGCACAAGGCTTCGTTTAACGCGAGAGCATTATGGCTTTCGAATGTTTAGAAGACTATATAAACGTAGCAGTAATGGACTGCAGAAACGACTATAAAATCCATCTTACGAACCGATCCCGAGTCGTTGCTGCGAGTCAACTTTGTCATTGATGGTCTCGCGGCTGAACGATTTGATTGCAGCGAAATTCCTTCCATTCTTTTCTCTCTGTTTCACGATGGTCGCCGTCGGCTCGGTGTTGGCTATTGCTGCCATTCGTTTGAAAAAAAAGAAAGGCGTAAAAGCGTGGTGTTACGCGACAGGACCCTTGTTTCAATTTGCTGGCTACACGGACGACCGTTCAAGCTTTTTCCGCGATTCGCGAGGGAAAGTCTCGAGCGAGTTAAGCTCCGCGCACGGTACTCTCTCGCTCTTTGATTCTACGATTTTCCGAAATAACGTAAGAAGTCTTTGCGCGCAACAACTTTCGAAATCGTGACCGGCGTAGTAGCGGCGTTTCGCTTTTGAACATCCACTCCATTTTCATGCAGATCGAGGAGAACGAGCCGCAAAGACCCTTCGGAGCAGGATAATGTAACTCCTTTGTTTATAACAGATGAGTGTCAGATCTAGCTTTTTTCCTTCGTCCGTCGGTTAAGTCTGCTCGTCTCCGCGTCTGAATAAACATATCTGATGTCTGTCGGGCCCACCCAGACGAAGCTATTAAAATTCTTATGGGAAAGTCCCTTCCATTCGAGGGCCGATAGCGCGATGATTTTTCGCGAGCGCGGTTCTCTGGTCAAGCCGGATACGCGCACCGTTCGTTCGTGAAACCTCTCCGATGCAATTTCCAATTATTCCGCGTCTATCAGAACTGACAAAACTCAAGCTTCCTCCATATGGCTGTCGACGATTCTACGCTTTTAACAGGACCGTCCGATTCGTGCAAAAAATTCTCCGCATTGTCTTCCAGCGACTTTGAGAATCGTAAAAAGAACTTTCGTTTCGAAGAGTAGATCGTTCCTAATGTTTCTTTATTTTTCCAACAATTAAACGGCTAACTGCGGGCCCTCGCGCGAGGAGTAAAAAAATGCCGACGTTTTAACGCTGCTCTCAGGAACGTACGAGCATAAACGAGATCGCAAGCAGCGGCCCAGAAAAAAGCAGCTACTTCTTTGGAAGATGTCTCGGGTCAAGCACGTCAAGTTTTTACGATCTCATGGAGCTTCGACGTGTAGACATTCGAGAGAGTGACTCGTCAAGGAGGGTGTTGCAGGCAAGAAGATACGCTTGTTCTCTCTTTTTAATGAACCACGTATATTTCGAATAGATCTGTGTGATCACATATGTACGCACGCAGAAACAATCGGAGCGTTGGCTTGACGCGCGTCTTACATTGACTATAATTAATCGGTGTCAGTGTCGATCGACTTTATTGCACGTGCTTGTTTCTTAAATGTTTCTACTTTATTTCCTCTTCTGTTGAACTCTCTGCCTCCCTCTTTCTCTCTCTCTCTCTCTCACACACACACACACACACACACACACTCTCTCTCTATCGAAAAATTTATAAATTTAACAGCGTTTGACGCAGTTCCGATATGGAGGAAATTACGTTGGTTAAGTACAAACAAAGTAACAAAACAGGATACAGCGACACGTTTGAACGCTAAAAAGAAGTTGGTGGAATTTGGAGGTATAACTATCAAATGATATTAATCGTGGTTTTCGTGACAGCCGTATAGAGCGACAGATTTCTATCGTTACGCGCGGCTTCAGAATAAATAAATACTCCACTCACCGATGCCGTTCGAGATTCCATTTTATACAGTTATTTACACGCTAATTTACACGACCTTCGTCCTAGACTCTGATATATCTATAAGAAAATTTATAATTAACGCGTACAGTAAATTCCTCGGACACTACGTGGATTAATCGATAACGTGCTCATTTAACCATTAACCATTACTTCGTAGTAGGTAGTGCCAGCGACTGTAATTACGAGCTTTGCCTCGTATCCATTCGGACAGAATGAGAACGTCGGCTATATAAATTTACATTGCAGTCGAGGTACGTTTAACATCCCCGTGTGCAGTCTGATTCGGCCGACGACATTTTTCGATTCGCATAGAACGTCGGAAGGTAGACCGGATTTAACGATGACCGGATTAAGACTGTACAAAGTGAATGACATGTACAGCTACAAAAACCAGTAACCCTTGTAAAACAGCCTTCCGTAGATCTATTCTTTCGCCGATCAAGTAGAACATCGATAAAAAAAGGGTAGCGAGAGAATCGAGCACTTTGAAACGGACTAGTTTAATCGCGATCCGAGAATTACACGATCTAAAACTTCTTTGGAAACTTTGATTCGATTAGGATAACGCGATGGGTGTAGAGGATGGACGCTGGACGAATTGGTGGTAGCTGGAAGCGGCGGTTGACCGAATCGATCAACCAACGACGCTCTCGTTTTCGATCCTAGCGAAATGGCGAAATTTTCGCTTTACTTCTCGTCGTTGAGTTTCGCCAGCTGGCTCGGGTCGAGGTCCGGCGCGATCGTGTTTTGCACCTGAATGTGAGTGGAGTGAAGGGGCGGGCACAGCAAGGGATGATAGGGGAGACAGTAGTACGGGAAACCGCCGAGCGCTTTGTTCGCCGGATGAATTTGCGGGGCTGACATTTGCCCGGGAAGTTGCCCGGAACCACGAAGTGGCAATCCCCTCAGATGCTCGTCCGGATGCACGAGCACTCGTACCGCCACGCGCCTCGCGTTTCCGGAATTAACCAGCGCGCCTAGCTCCTGCTGCTGTCGTCTTTTGGTCTTGTACCTGGACCGTCGACAAATTGCAAATTAATTAACATTCCATGACACTCGAATTCGTATTTGTTCGATTCGAAGACGCGGTTACCATCGAATCGGTCGCGAATGTTTGGTTTCGGAGCAGAGTAGAATGGAATGCACGATTCGCGTTGAAAGACGAGAAATTGACTGTTCGACCGCGGATGTTTATGCATATTCACGTTTCTATCTAAATAGCGATTTGTTTCACCCTTTTAAGCGGCTTAACGACGCGTATCATTTGCATCCGTTAAATTTGTCATAAATGCATAAATATCCACGGTCCATCGACTACGCTGTGTCATCGTACCGTCTGTTTTGAAACCAAATCTTGACTTGTGTCTCGGTCAGCTTGAGTCCTCGCGCGAGGTCCGCTCGCTCGGGCCCCGACAAGTATTTCTGCGCGGCGAATCTTCTCTCCAATTCGTAAACCTGGGCGTGAGAGAAGGCCGCCCTGCTACGTTTCTTCCTGCTCTGCAGATTCTGTCCGTGATTCTGCGCCTCGAACATGTCCTCCTCCCCGTCCTCTGCAAAATCACAAGCGTTAAAAACCTGCGTCGATGATCATCGAACTCGAGGATATTCGCGAGGATATCGGCCGGTTGATCGTTCTAGTTAGAAACAAACTCGAGTTACAGACAGAAATTCACGATGGAGCTTCTCCAAATTTGCGTGTAAACAAACGCGTGGATCGGGAAAGGATGATCTATCGCGATCATAAATCAAACGTTTCCACTACACAACGACGAGAGAAGAGAGGGAGAGAGAGGGAGAGAGAGAGAGAGAGAGAGAGAGAGAGAGGAAACGTTGGATAGAGAAACGAACGAGTAACCATCCACGGACAGCAGCCATAGAAGCGGCAAACGATCGGAGAGAGTTCCGCCAGCTTTTGATGTCTCGTTCAAACATTAACACGTGCACTCGCTACTCCGACATGTTTACGCTGCTGTTCCACGGTAATTCTCCTCTAAGTTTAACCGGTTGCAATGGAGTGCAATCGCGTTCCCCTCGGCTCCACGAAAATTCTACTCCCTTGCCGACGGTCATTCTGTTCCTCGAGCTTCGAGCCAAGGAATAAACTTTTAGCCGGGAATTCGGGCTATTGTTGGATTTTATGCGCTACCTTGAAACCCGGGTTTCTTTTGGCAGTTTTATCATTTATCAGAAGGGGTGTTGCGTGTTTTGGCGATTGCGTTGAAAATTCACTTTAGGCGAAAGGGGTGTAGGTAGACAAAGGAGACACCGAGCGTATGGTACGATGAGACGAGGGTGAAAGCATAGTGGGATATGATACAGTCGAAGATCAGATCGAGAATAACGATTAGGAAGAAGAGCTAGGAAGAGCTAAATCAGCGAAGGTGTAGCTATCGTGTTTGCCTCTGTCTCGGCGATACAAATTTTCTCCGAATTGTAAAAGTTAAGATTCGATCGATGAGATTGCTTTTACTCGTAAGATGAGTTTCCAGAGATCGGAACTTCTTTCGCATAGTTTTTCCAGCTGGCGGTTGGTCCCTCAACACCGTTTCGCGCAAAGCCGACCGATCGTACCGAGTAATTTGCATCGATTTTCGCATCGGTCGCCGTAGAAAGACCGAGAAAATGGAAACAAAG
This sequence comes from Bombus pyrosoma, assembly GCF_014825855.1. Taxonomy (NCBI): domain Eukaryota; kingdom Metazoa; phylum Arthropoda; class Insecta; order Hymenoptera; family Apidae; genus Bombus; species Bombus pyrosoma. The sequence goes on along the minus strand of NC_057770.1, from coordinate 4,488,437 downwards.
AAACGAAGAAAGCAGAAAGAAGAAACAAAGTAGCGGTCGTATACGGAAGAAATCGCACGTTCCTCGAAGAATAAAACACCATTCCGATGTATCCAATGGCAAACATGGAACGAACGTCGAAAGGAGCCAAGACGAAGAAAGAGAGAGAGAGAGAGAGAGAGAGAAAGAAGGCTGAAATCTCGGAGAAAAATACAGGCTGAAAAATCAGTTTCGTGTGACATCATAATTATTTCGTTCGTAGCCCGGGTCCTGCGTCAATGTTTATCGGCAGTAGCCTGCCCGATGGGGGGACTCGAAGCATTTAGAGAGATCTATATTTGATCACTTTCGACGTCAACTCTGTGCCATCTCGTCCGGCTAATGCGTCCCTCCTCTGACGCTCGTCAAACATCTCCTACGCGTCCCACATCGTGAGTGTTCGAGAGCAGCAAGTGCCGTTTGCTCTCACTCCGATTACATCGAGAGATGACCCTTCGTGTGCACCTTCTCCGAAGCGGCCGCTCATCGTTTTCAAATAAATTGATATGGTCACGTTAAACCTCGATCAAACGAAACGTTATATCCCCATTTTGCCCGGCGAATCGTAGACGTGGACATTTCGATGAATCCTTTACGCAAACTTGACTCTCGCGATAAGTGAAACGAGATGTAAGAGTTGGTTGTATTACGCGCTTCTTGCGTCTCGTAATGCGCGACAAACATGATTATCTTGCGCGAGGTTTACAGTTGCTGGTATCAGTGAAGGAAGGTATCGGAAGGTATCGCAAGGTATCGAAGATGACTCGAATAAGCTGCTCCGTCTACGTCCGACATGATTCAACGGTTTAATATTAATATCGAAGGGGGTGGAGTTGTTTTACTTGGGACGAGGTTTGGTTAAGAAACCGCCAGAAGAATATCCTATCCATTACCGTATTAAGTGATTCGAAAGCATGGTGGCGGAAATCAGGGGACTCGGTAATTTCGTGAGTGAGACTTGAAACGGTGCCAGGTCGTGCCTGCTCCTCTCCAACCCTCTCGAGCGGCGAACAAGCGAGGAATCGTCGCGTACGAAACAGCTTTAGGTAGGAATTACTTAATTACCGGCCTCTCGTTATCTCGCTGTGTTTCAATTATGCAAAATGTTAGCGATCGAGCGATCGCTAACGCTTTGGGTCGTCGGACGTATTCGACGACGACGACGACGACGACGACGAGTCTCGAAGGAAGAAGAAGAAGTCGAAGCGAACGGTAGAAAAAGCGATTTCTTTAGGATCGATCTAGGTAACCTTGATCTAAATTTGTTTTTTGCCGTGATCCACGGATCGTTGAGGATCCAAGACAGAGCAACAGTGTGGCCAGAGATCGAACAAGTGCAAGAAGCAGAGTGGCCGGCCACTTGTGACGTCTGCCGTAGTCGAGCACCACTTATGCTACTAAAATTACATTCGATCACGTTATCTGCGCTCGGGTTAACTTAAAAAACCCTTGAAAGCTCGCCTGTTACAAGGATACCGGAGACCTAAATGATCTCTTAAGTCCGCATCCTCGTGGCAGACACACGATCACCCAGAAGGGAAGCGGCCTCGGGATTTTCACTCTAAGTGGACCCGACTCCCTACTCTCCTCCAGTTCATTCAGTTCTATCAGGCTATCAGGCCATCGATAGACAGAGCGAGCCGATCGCAGACCTCGTAATTTTACCTCTAGTTAACCCGTCGTCAGGGACCTAGAGAAGATTCGACGTGGAAAATTTAAACGACATTTCGTTTCGCAAATTCTCTACGAGATCGCGCGAAACAAGTCGATCCGACCGTAGGTCGGACGGCCAGCCTTCATTCTCACGGTTAACAATCGTTCGATAGAGAAAACAGTATCGTTGCGATTATCAACGCTCACCCAAATATTTATTCTTGCTCATGTCCAACGCCTCGTCCTGTTGCCTCTGCGAAGAATCCCTCGAATCCTTCACCGGCTGATAACCACCCATGTTGCCAAGGCTCTCCAGATGCTTGAACGTTCCCTGAGCCAAGTGTGGAATATTTCCAAAGTTGGAGATATTCGCGTGGACCAGGTTCCTCGTCAGGATGTCCAGTTCGCGGGCCACGTTGAGATCCGGCGAAGGTAGCCTCGAGAATCTGGCCATTTGATTACGATCCTCTGATCGAATTTCCCTGTGCCCGTTCTCCAAACAATCGTAGTCACGTTGATGGGATTTCTTCGCGAACGATGCTATAGCTTGCGCTTCTTCCGACTCCGAGGGTCGTCGTTCCGTGTACGACGTTCTTCTACTGAGGATATCGGCGATACTGAAGGGAGTTAATTGAGACGGTTTCGGGGAAGCCTCGCTCCGTTTATCGTCTTCCACGATATCCGACATCTCTTCTACTTTCTTGGATCGAGCTCGATTTTCCGCAGACAGCTCTATTCGAACCTTACTACCAGAAAAGTCTCTCAATTTCCCGCGCACTTTGTCTTTCGCCTGTATTTGTATTTTCACAAGTTCAACGATCGTATTCCCTCGATGTTCATCGTTTCACATCCTCTTCGCACTTTCATCGGCCACGTTTCTCCGACATCGTTCACTACCTCGGTTTTGTCGTTGCTTTGTCGAACAGCGGTCCAGCCCGATCGATCTCTATTCTCTTTCGTTCGATCCTCTATTCGGCAAACCCTCGTCACCGACTCGAATCGAGGGTTTTTCTACCCAGCCCACGCTCGATGGTAGCCACGACTCGACTGGCCGACCCGTTGGCCAGATTCTCGTACAGAGGAGGAAGAATCGCGCTGAAACGACGCGACGCGTTTATTAATTGTCACTCGGCAGCGCTCGAGAGGGCCGCGTGCACCCTTCCGCGGCGAGCGTGCTTCGGTCAAGTGTGCTTGTCGCTCGTGGAGACTTATTTTTCGAATTAGTCCGCGGCCACTTCGCCGCCAGCTTCCTTCTTCCCTTCCACCCACGCCCGCCATCTTCCCCTTCTATGCCAGCCACCCCCACCAGCCAAACATCCCTCCACTCTCGTCGATCGGTGACGAGAGACTCGTTCTTCCTTGTCCATCGAGTTCCAGGCTCAGGACACGGGTTTTACGTGTCTCTTCGGTGATCATGGAACGTTTAACCGATTAACGGGAAGCGCCAGTGAAATCCTTCCTAGGGGTGAATGGACGATCGGTCTTTTCGGTGGTTGTTGCATCATTCGAAATTGCATCGACGGTATTTCAGATTAATCTACATCGTGAGCTTAACTGGTCCGGTTAAACAGGGATTATTCTTTGCCAGGATGCCGAAACTTTTTCAACGTATCCTATTTATCCTATCGCGTTTATAACTTCCTTTTGTCGTAGGTTGGTACCAACGGTACAGTGGTATAAACCGTGTCTGTACAGACCTTGCTCCTTGTAGAGAGAGAAACCGCGATGATCTTAATCCTTTGCCGGATCATTCGGTCTTATTTCAGCATTTTTTTCAAGACCGGCGCGATCTGTTATAAAATTCTATCGCATTTCCCACCACGGACTCGTTTATTTTCTCTCCAGTCTCGTTTCCAACCCTTTCGCTCCAAGCTCGAAATTCGCGACGATAAGGTCGTTCGCCGGCTTAAACGAGCTCGTGGTGTAGGTTAAATTCGAGTTTCGCGGGTTGTGGCGTAGGTGGAGCTTTAAACGAGGTCCAGGTTGGAAGCGGGACGCCCGACGAGGCTTCCGTCACGACGCAAGCCTCGCCCTACGACCAATCCACGACTTTGGCCGCGTTGTCGCTTTTCCCCAGGAGCCAATCGACGATTCCTAGAAGCTCTTCGGCCTAGAGGTGACGAGAGATCGGCTCTCGGAGTGGGATCCTCCGCCGCTTTTTTTCACGGCCGCCGTGACGGGGGTGACGGGGGTGGCGAAGGGTTGCGACCAAGTGAAACTCTTTCAGGTATCGCGTCCTCGTTTCGCGAAAGTAAAGCTACTTTCTCCAAGTAGTTCTCCCATTGTGCAGGCTGCTGGGAAATTTTGATTATCCTTGAGCTTGATGAACCACCAAACGTGCGCTCCATTTGAAGGGTCGAATTTAAGTACCGGGCTGCTGTTCGCTTTTATATAGATACTTGCGAGGTCGATACTTGTGATTCGAAAATATTGCAATACTCTAGATGTTTAGTTTTCATTGAAAACGACATTTGTCCGTGATCGCGCCTCGGCAAATATTTCCGTAGAAATCGCAGGTGCTAGAGTAGTCCCAATTAGGATGCTTCAGAGTCAATTGGAACGCGACTATTCGATCGTATTCGATCGTGAAATATTTATTTACCGCACATTTTTCAACGATCCTTCGACAAAATTCGGAAGAAATGGAATTCTCAAGAAACGGGCAATTATTAAATTCATCGTTGTACGGGTCCGGCTGTATATCACTATCTTGGCAGACTCGATTATCTTAAAAGCAAATTGTCCGTATTTCTGCAACAGTGACGCGTGTCCTGTTTCTCTCGATCGTTGCAGCTACTTGGAGGCTTGGCTCTTTCAATATAAAATCGGTATTTCACAGGTGAGAAATCCAAGCAATTGGTCGCTCGTGAATCGTGTCTAACGCTTTCAAAAAGTTACTGCGACTGTGGATGCGGGTAGATAGAGACGGTTACGGTTCGTACGTACTTCTCGTCTCGTATCGAGTCGAGAGGAGACGAGCGGTGCATATATAGGGTGTGCTTTACATAACAATCGCCGCTAAAGACTTGCAGCATTGTCCGCCACGTGCTATCAGCCGAGTTCCTATGGAGGTTTAATTAAGTGTGAACCACAGGAGCGTGGATCACGCCTCACTTGATCCGATGATGGCCTCGCGCGTTCCAGATATCGACGAGGAAATAATTCCACGTTCCTTCCGCGATATTTCTTGGAATTCTCCTCGTTGGTTCGTTTCATTTCGATAAAAAAAAAAAAAAAAGGAAAGAAATCCGCGACTAATCGTTTTCGGAAGGATCGCATTGTTACTTATCAAGAGCGAAACTATCAGAAATATCTGTCCTTTGAAAATTTATTAGAAAGAGTCTTCGAAGAACGCACAGATAACTTTTACTATTCAATTTACGATCAAAGCGCGAAAGCGATTGCCTGTTACGTGCAGGTCGATCGATCTACGAAGATCACGATCACGTGTACGATTCGTGTATCGCGAGTTACTGCGGGCAACGAGAGATCGCGTACGAAAAGTCGCCCGAGAAAGTCGACGAGCTGATCCCTGTTCTTAAAAGTGGCACCCTCGTGACAAGTATTTCTGCGGGATCGATCGGCGCACGGGGATCGGCAATTAGCAGGTGACGGGTAATCGAACCGGAAAAACGACGTCCGCCATTTCCCTATTAGCCATTCCAGGCTCACAAAGAGAGGAGATAGACGGAGAACGTGCCGTCTCGGAGACGGCGATCTCGAAGACGGACTACGGTCTTCCGTACGGTCGCGGCTCTCTTTTTCTCGATTCGATCTAATCAATAATAAATTATAGGGGGACTTCGTCGGTACATCTCTCCCCTAGAGCTAAGCCCTGACCCTCCCGCTCAATTGGTCGCAATTCTTAAAGACCTTAATTGGCGCGGAAAATTATACCTTATTTCAGTTACCCTCGAACGAGAACAGCCATCCCTTCCCACCTCCTCCCCCTCCCCCTTCTCCCAGCCGCTCCTTACCCGCGCCGTACGAACACCGTTACCTTCGCCCCCGCGATTCGCCTTCTTACGAGTTCCACTTGGATATTTCCTTTCGCCTTGCCCGCTCTGATCGAGCAACCTCCGATCCGTGGAAACTCCACCAGCCACTTTTCATCGTTGCGATCGTGACCGTTGCGATGTCGTTGTTTCTCACGCGGTAACCGCGCGTTTTATAAATAGCGTCTCGCGGATCGGTAAAGACGTGTCGATCGGTAAAGATCCGAACGAGATCCGGTCGTGTTTGCCAAAGTACGAAGTTAGATCGGCGAAGTTGAGATGCGGATGGTTTGCGGAAGGGTGGAGAAAAGCGAAACGCGAAACGCCAAGGGCAGAATATAGATGCTGGTTCCTCGAACATCAGACAGGAAATTCGTGGATGGCGTTTAACTGGCATTCGACGACACGAAAAGTAACGAAGATCTCTGGGAGCTGAAAGGGAGACGAAGAGAGGGAAAAAGAAAGACAGAAAGAGAGAGAGAGAGAGAGAGAGAGAGGGAGCAATGCGTGCGCTCTATGGGCGGGCATAAGAATATAAAAACAAGAAGACCGGATGACTGCTAACTGTTTGTTAGTCTTGGGTTTTAAAGTCCGCACGTCTGTCAGTCCAGAGATGTAATATTAGTGCTTAGTATACGCTGCCGCCACTGCCTCTCGCTCATTTACTTCTTCCTCCCGTTTCATCCTCTCTGCGTTTACCTTTGAGTCCTGCGTTTTCTCGCCACCCCTTACGTCTCGCCCCTTAAGCCGAGGAAATTGCTCAATGAATCTTTTCTGCCGAGATTCTGCCCGTAAACTCGACGCTTTTTTTCTTTCGTAATGTTCCGCGGTTGTTTTTCGAAAGCTTTCGAAAAGTTCGCGTTAGGTTCGATGAGACGGAGATCTCTCTTGCGAGGTGGAATGTTGATTTTTCAGTTCTTTCTCCTATTCGCGGTATTTATATCGTGCTTGGAGCCTTTTCTAATCGGGCGATCGTTTTAGACCGCTCGAAGATCGCACAGGTTCTTTTTGTGGAAGATGTACGTACTAATATTTGGATAACCGAACCAAAATCCAAGAATCAGGACACGTTATATTGCTTGTTAGGCGAGTTGATTGCTGTGCCACGGCGAGATGACAGCAGAAACTCCTGTTCTTTTAATGGTTCCGGTAGTTTGCGGATTGGCTAGTTTATCGGTACTATTTTCGGCCGTTTGTAGCGGCCGATTCTAGCATTAATGAGCATTTCAAAGACGAATGACAGCGAGGCTATTTCCGATGACTCCAAAATTTCCTCCGTAATACGACCGGTGATTAAAGAATGAACGCCGATTAATTATTTGTCAATCGTTCGGATTAATAGCAAAATTGAAAATGTAACGGACGATCTATCAAACGACGCTTTAATGGTCGAACATTAAAAGGTTCAATGAAATTGGACAGAATAGTTTCGTGATAAATTGATTCGATTTGTATATTAACGAAAATCAGGTTGTTCTTTTCGAGTGAACGACATAGAGTGCGCTGGAAAGGGAACCCGATGAAATAACTTTGAGATACTTTTACCGCAGTCGATAAGACGAATGTCTCCGGTATTGACCGAGGATAGAAATACGGCTGTTGACTAAAGGCAGGATAGACGCGAACATACGGGACACGAAAAAGCATCGAATGTCAGGCCTATTCTATATTTAGTCGATGATAATGTTTCGTCCGTATCTCGTCCGTGATCTTGGAGCGTTCCTGCCGTACTTTCCACCGATTATACAGATATCTATATTACGGAAAGTTGGCTTATCCTTCATCGGTATAACAGATTATCTACAAACGATTTGCACAAAGAATTATGTACGCAATGGAACGTAGAGAGAATCGCAGAAACGTTGTTAGACGTTTTAACACGTCGGCGTAACAAAATATATTTCGAAGTAAGGATAAAAAGTACAAAATTGTCTGTGCCATTCGATTTACGAGCGTCATCGCTATAATTAGCTGTCAGTGACGTCATATTTCGCATCGTTAAAACGCGCGTTCGTACTTCATTATCCATCCAGAAGTACTTCAACCTGGTACCAGAACGATCTTCGAATTCCACTCGTTTACGAATAGAATCCTACTCCAAGCAATTACACGTTCTTTTAATCGTCGGTTCGATATTCGTTGAAATAATATACTCGATCGAAGTTAGCAGAAGGAAAGAAATACGATACATAGGATGTGATTAATGAGTTGAGGATAAACGCGGTCGTCTCTAAATAAATGCAAACGATTCGCCGCGCGTTCTATGCATATGCACTCCCGTCTTTATTTGAACAGCATCAACATTTTGTGTTCCCTTTCGCGTTCGGTGGATATTCACCGAACTGCGATGCTTTCTATCCGTTCGTAGGCAAATAGGATCGGGTTTCGAAGTTTAACGTGCGGTGATTGATTATGCGAATACACACGATCTCCTCCTAATGGGGGCTTTCAGAATTCAGGCTGGGAACGCGGAAGGAATTCCATTTCGTTCGCAAATTGCTCGATTCTGCTATATTTTTATTTTTTATTAATTGAATCAAAAGCCATCAGGACGCAGTTTCCGATTGATATAGATAGATAGATAGGCGTGTATGTGAAAGGCAGTTGTCGTAATTTTAAAAGTAGACAAGTGCCCGAAAGATGGCTTTGTACGAGAAACAGCCGCGAGAGAGCCGCAACAAAATATGCAACGCGCAACGAGAGACATTTCAGAGCTCGATCTTGCCAAGAATTTCCAAGCTCCGTCCATCCGAACGTTCTGTCCCAACTATTCCGTCCAACTTTCGTTTACAACGTCCTCTCGAGTCCCTCATATTTTCGCAGATATTTAATCGTTTGCACGTATTATACAGATCGTACCCGCCGCGTTAAATGTTAGAAGCAATAACGAATACCTTTCTCGCAAATATCCCAATGCTATTCGTCGTATGATTTGCCCGTTATCGAGTGAAAATGAACGCGTAGCGTAGGCGGATGCCTGACGAAGCGTATCTGGAACACGTCCACCGAAAGGAAGTCGATCTCGAGGAACAAGTGCGGGCAGGTGCTTTGCAGGTGCGGCCAGGGGCGGAGCCGACTCCCCGTTTCGGAAGGGTGGTCTCGGGCTAGTCGTGGAAGGTGGAAAGGCCGTATATGGGAAACGCCACGCGATCCGGCTGGAACATCGACAGCGACATTTTTATCAGCTTGTTCCCATGGTCCTTTATGGCGGCGGTAGCACCATGAACAACGATTACGCCGACGATGAATCGTCTATGTGAAGGCACTTGACTGCCAGATGACCCGTCGTGCTCGCGCGATAACCTAAAAGCTAACCCATGGCTTCGCTCAAGCTGTCAGAACTCACCTATTTATAAATGCCATTTCGCCATATTTTTGTTTTATCGACCTAGACGATGTTTCTCGCGGCGAAACGCTGTAACCGAGCGTATAGAAAGATTCGTGTTGAAATTTGCCACAACTTCTGCGAGGATCGATCGATCTCACGTTGTCGGAATTTTTTAACAGAGGAACGCAAGAGGAACGCTTTTGATGTGTCGATATTTTTAGAAAGGGAGTATTTTACTTTGGGAACGGTGGCTAAGGTGAAGTAAAACGATTCCAGGATTTAGTCGTTTCTTTCGTTTTATTTATTTTCTCGTATCCTCGTTCCCGTAAACAAATCGTGAACGTTGGTACAAAAGTGCAGCGCAGTGTCGCAGGTTTTCCACCGAAAGAAACATTCGTTGCGCGATAATCGAAGTAAAGTTTTCGCCATTTCTCCGGTTGTAAACGTATTCGACGGATCAAAGAACCGAATTACCGAGAGGAAAAAGACAAAGAGAAAAGAGAAAAGAGAAATAGAATTACGAGAAAGGCGAGGTCTGCGGAATACGAAGTAACTGATGTTTCCGCAAAAGCCACTTGAAGCAATTTCCGTTCGGGCTTCTTGAGCGGCGCGTTACTATTTCGAAGGGGAGAGTATCTTACCTAACTACAAGAGAATCAGAGGGGGGGGGGGAACAAGAAGAAAATGAAATACAGCTGCCTGTAGGCCTTACAGTCTAACTATGTCGAACTTAAAGCTATCGCAATCGCGGTGATTAAAAGATGCACCAGCCACGATTACTCTTCGGCTACCTGTTTGGTAACGTTGTCACGCGATTCTCTATTTTTTTCTCAGCCGTCATTCTCGCAAACAACGTTGCAGACTTGCGGATAAATTGTCCGACTTTCTTTTTTCTTTTCTTTTTTTTTTTTTGTTTTTCTATTTACCTCGCTTTTCGACTACCAAAGTACTGGAAACTCGACTTTAACGAACGTAACTTATACTTGGAAGTCTGAAAGATCAGCGATACAAGCGACGGAAGGCCGAAACTGGTTAGAAAAATAATACTCGAAATATCTCGATTCTCTTACGGTATCGAACAATTTCCTAATATCTAAGCTTTGGCTGCGACGCACTCGAATCGAAAAGCGGAACCCTAATCGTAAAACACTTTCGTTTGAACCGCAAAATCTTCTAATTTCATGGAATTAGCAGCTTTTCTCCGATCTCTCCGCGTGCTCAACCGTGTCCTCTCGAAAAATTGCTTCGATTGTTCTACGAACGTAAACTTACTGTATATTAGCTCGATGAAAGATTCAAGTCGACACGGTTGACACGTAACAGAGAGAACACAGCGCAGAACAATTGAAATCTCGAAATCTTCTCCTACCACAATCGTTGTAGATTCTGGTCCATAGGCACCTGTTCCATGTAATTGACGTACTGCATCTGGTAGTTAGCCGGACCCAAGTAATTGGAGAATCCGTAATCGCTGCTGGAGACGTCCATCACCGGTCTTCCGTCGCTCACCATGATCTTACTCTCCGTGGAAATATTCTTCAAATCTGGAAATGGCGGCGCTTCGTTGCCGTTCGCGTTCCCTTTCATTTGCCTGTGACAATCGTGCACGGTAGCTCGAGGATCCGTCGACAAATTATTTCGGAAATCCGTGGTAACGAGAACGTGTTGTCTGGTGGCTTGTATCTCTCCGTTCAAACTCGATTTTCCGGCGACATCGGCGCCGATTTCCGTTTTAAACTCCGGACTGATGTTCGTGTCCATCCTCATGTCGTTCGTCGATCTGAATTCGGGGCTCGGCCGAATTTCGTTCATTCGAAAGTCCGGTTGCATCGAAACGCCGAGCTCCGGCCTGATGTTGGACCAGTACGAAGGATTGTAGGATTCCTGGATGTTTGGTTTACCATCTCTGATCAATACCGGCACGTGGATCTTCTTCAGAGACTGGTTCTTCGCGTTCTGAGCTTGAAGTTTCTCCGCGTCCTCTAACCTTGCGCGTTTGTTCTTGTACCGTCGGTTCTGGAACCAGATCTTCACCTGGGTACTGGTCAGTTTCAGAGTCTGAGCCAGTAGTTCCCTTTCTGGGGCGCTTAGGTATCGTTGCTGCTTGAATCGTTGTTCCAGCTCGTACACTTGGTTCTGTAAGAAATCGTCGGTAGTTTTCAGTCGAGGTTAACGGAATTCGAACGGGGCTGGAGATTTAATTATTTGAAGTATTACAGTGAGAAAATTATGCTTAAATTATTGTGTTAAAATCATCGTTAAAAATTATGTCCGTGGTCGTTACTATTATTTCGTACGATACAGAAACTTACTTGGGAAAAAAGCACCCTCGGCTTCCTCTTTGTCCTCTTGCCGGACTGACTCTTTCGCAGCTCCGTCTTGCTCGATGTAACCACGTTACCTGTAAAACATTGCCGATACTGTATGGCCAGAAAATGGATCGAAGCGAAGACAAAACATCGGCCACGATATACACCGATCTTACGCACCGTCCTCTGTAACCGGTGGATCCTGGTACGGAGCGGCGATCTGATTCAACTGATGAACGTGACCCAAGTCGGGATAGTGAGGATAAGTCGGCATCGATTGCTCCTTGAACTTTTCCATGTCCCAGTTGTTGTCCGGCACGATATTGTAACCGTAATATTCCTGAGGCACGTGCTGCTGTTGAAGCTGATGTTGATGATGGACAGACGGATAGCAATCCATGATTCCAAGCTGTTGATCCTCGCTGAGAATATCGCGGACGCTGAACGGGGTTCCGGAGACCGAGGATGGCAACATTCTAACGCATTCTCGAGCAATGTCGACGACTCTTGCAAATACTCGAACGACAAACTTCACTTCCCAATGCTTTTATCGCGCAAAGAGTCACTTTCCAAACACGCGCACGATCTGTACGAAAATCCTGTTTCGTTGTTGCTCGTCGACGACAAAATTCTACGATTTCATCGTCGTCCTCGAAAAGAACATTGCCACTCGAACAACTCGCGCGATCTTCGTTCAGAAGAAGCTCGGTATTCAGCCATGAAACTCGCTAAAAAACGTTTTACGACATTCGGACGACGTGCTCGAACAACGATAATTCCGCAGCTTCCAACCACCGACTCTTCAACCGTCGTCCACTTCAACTAACGGTAATCTCCGATGACAACTCGAGCCAACTTTCTCGTCTGTCGTGCGGGGTTAATCGCGTTCGAAATGTCGCGAAAGGATATCGTTACCGGCGAGGGCTGTCGAACGAAACTGTAAAGATTTCGGCCGACTCGTTGGAACTGCGGACACGCGCGAGCACCACCTTGAACGCCCGCGGATCGCCTTCTCGGGGGATGATGGCCACGGTTGAACGGTCAGGCCGGAGGGCAGACGCACAATGTGACTTGCTCTGACAGAGGGAGTCAAGTGTTGGTCTCTCCTCCGTGGTCCACACACAGGAACAGGAGGTGGGTGTGCGTGTGAGCGCGGCTGATTTTTACCAGCACACTCCCACCACGTCTGTGAGCGTCGTAGAGCGGCGCAAACACCAGTTCTACGGGGTGGTCGCGTCCTCCGATTGGAGATTTTAATTCGTCTTTGGGCCGATGAATAATTTGCAGCCAGTTTGCGATAGTCGACGAAAGGGAAACTATTCGAGCGAGGATCCTTCCTTCTTGTGTTCTTTTTTTTTTCTTTATTTTCATAACCGCATAATTCGGGGATGAAGTTTAGGGTGCACGAAATCGACTTAATTGCTTTCCTGCCGTTCGTCTCGCTTTACTTTAGCGAGTTTCGGTGTGCTTTTAATCGATCGTATGCGGTAGTCTCTGATACTTGCAGCCCATTTTCCTACTTGTTTAGGCAATGTTTCTATAGAAGAGAGGCTTTAGGGGCGAGCTTCGATGGTTGGTCGTTTCTTTTTTTATGTCCCTTTTTACGAGATTCTCGAATGTCATTCGGAGCCGGGTATCTATGACTTCCTAAATACAGTTTCCAAGTTAAGTACGGTTACCGAGCTCGTGTTGTTAACAAACGTTCATACAAAAGCAATCTTGTACGACAAGCTATCGACGGTGGATGACGCGCGGTAACATGGAATTCCGTCCAGCGTGTTTTCCCCGTCTGTGCGCAAAGTATCGGAGCACAGAATCGGTCGGAGCTCGGTTAAGTGAAAAAAATTCGACTCATCCTCGCGTCGCATGATAATTACGAGGATCGGAAGTGCGGGGTCGATCAAGGAGATGGCAAATCGGTTTTTGCCGTGGGTCAGCCATAACGCGGCGACTAACGTTGGGGCGGAGGAGAAGACCGAAGGCCCGCCTATGCTCCAACAATCGAACCAATCCAGACATACCGTGAACGAGGCTTCTAAAACTGGCGATTAAATCTCGATTCGCGTGATTACCGCCTTCTACCGTCCCCTCGGTACTCTCCCTGCACCGCAACTCAAATCCATCAACGAAAAGTGCCGCATAAATCGGAAATTTATTGGTAATTAATCGGGTGTTTGAAAGACGTTCGAATCGAGTCACAAATTTTTATTCATCCTCGAAAGCTTCTGCTTGTATTTTTCTTCTTCTCCTTCTTTCTCCTCTTCTTCTTTTTGCAGCTACGATATCTGTCAAATTTTTAAAGGAACGAAACTCATCAGGGGTGTCAGAGACGTGACAAGTTATAGCGATCACGGGGTATCGATTTCACGACGGGATCGCTGGTGGGCTTGGAACCAGCTTGGAACGGGTTCGGAACGGGCTTGGAAATGAAAACAAAACAATTCATTTTTCTTGGCCGATGCGACGGCAGGACGAGATCCTCGCTCGTGGTTCATCCCCGAGTCCGCGACATCGACGAGTCGAAAGTAACATACACCAGATGCGTCTTTCAGAACACACCGAACCCTTGACGCTTCAGATACATCCTAAAGATTTGGAATTCGAAAAATCAGCCTGTTTAAGTCTCGATCGGTCTACCTGGTCCTTTGTGTAATTCTCGAAACAGCACACCATCCAGTCTTGTATATTTTTCCCTCGCAAACCTCTCGCGCTTGTCGATGGATTTGAAAAACGTAATCGTACTCTTTGTTCCTATCGTCTAACGTTCTACAGATCGTCGACGATATTCTCGACAAAATTTCCGAGATACTTATTTATAATTATACTTGTCTATAATAAGTATTATGTCACTGCGCCGCGCCAGAGAAAATTACTGAAAATTCTCGATGCGAGAATTGATTGTAAATTACTAATAAAAAAATAAAAAAATTTCCGAGGAGTTTGCGTTTAAAATTCTTCGAAAGTAGATCTTTCGTTTCGACGATGTCTCGTTACGGTGCTGCGGCACTGGTCGCCGAATCGCAAACGAAAAACGGTCGCCGACGACGCTTTGCCAATTAACAATTTGTAATCGCAATGCCTCCGTTTTCAACAAAATCGCCGACTGAGAAATTAATTACTGTGCGCGTTACGTTTGAAATTTTTCCTCTCATCAAGAAACTGCAAAATTCTCTACGATCCGTTCTTCGCGATCAAAAAATTCGAACGCTCAATTCTTTTTTCCTTTTATTTGGAAGAATTTTACGATCAATTCTCATTGAGAATTATAAACAAATTATTCTGGCGTGGTACTACGTCGTGTTTTTATCGTATGTTTGATTCTAGTCGAATCTAATGCTTAAATCCGAAGGGTAACGTCTTTTTAGCCTGCGGGTCTGATCCGTCGTGTCAAGTAAACGCGCAATTTGACATTGCCGTCGAAAAAATGGTCGATCGAGAAACGTTCGTTGCCGAACATACTGCGCTTACAACTCTTGCAAAAGAGCTATTGAATATCAATGGTGTCTCGTTTAAGAGGCTCCGGAATATTCGTTGTTAATTCGCGAACGAATAGCAACCACCGACAACCCTCGCGAACCGAGACGGCTGTTTATTATTCTACGCGTGGAAAGTACGCGGAATTACACGGAGGCGGCGCGTGCGTGCGTGAATGTGTGGCCGTGTGATGCATGGTAGGCGCCAAGAGATACCGAGGCGCCTTCTTAATTGTGGGAAAGCGGCGCCGGCGTCTGGAGAGCTTGCGTCGTGTGAAGCCACCGCGCCCCAAAGTCGCTCGATTTTTAAACAATTCTCCACAGACCGTGCACTTTTCCCCCGGAAAGATCTGGAAAATCTCGGCCATTTCTTTTTTTTTTTTACTACGCTCTCCAATCTTTGCCTACTCGACGCGACCACCTTAAATGCACCCGCTTCGTTTGCCCTGTCGGTTTCTAACTTTCTAAGATCTCTCGACGTGATATTTAAATATATATTTGAACGCAAGATATTCGAATATATCGCTAAAACGTAAAGGAGAAGTTGGGCGAAGAACGGGCAACTTTACGGGAATTGAAAGTGAATGAAATGTGATACGAGTTGATCGGTTAGGTGTATGTACTTATAACGTGTATGTGCAGATTCTGATGAATTAAGTCTTGTTCGATCGGATGAAATTGACGTAGGATTGACGGGAGAGTATAGAGTCGTTATTCATAATGTTATTCGTAATGCGTTCATTCGTAGCTCGTTTATGGTAGAATCGAATGATCGCTATGGAAAATCGAACGATCGCATCTATTCGAGTAAATAGCAGGGGCTCAGTGACGTTCTTTCTTCGTAGCTTCTAAATACTCTTACTATTTAACAGTGTCACGTCGCTTCGTATTACGAGAATTTTTCTTACTTTCCACGTTTCTTGCGCGGTAAATGTCACCGTTTGTCTTCGTACCGTATGAAATACACGACACAGATCGACGATGAAATACGACGCTTCGAACTCGTCATCTCCAGCCTTCGATCTTTCAGTGTTTATCAACGAAAATTCGTCTCGCGTGTAATTGGCGCCGGAAAACGGGAAACGATTTGCGCGCGCACGAGAGGACAAGTGGTTCCTTCCTCGCGCGGGATCGTGCTCGCGTAACGAGGCTTCGCAATCGAGAAGCTCTCTTCTCTGTTGCAATGTGGTGTCCAGTTGCAACACGGGCTGGCCGTGTTGGCCCGTACAAAAGGGTCCTTTGTGCCGTCGCCTCTCGTCTAAATAGCCGCATGCGGCCTCCACGATGGCCAACTATCCGTGTAAGGTTTATAGAAAAATCCCGTAGCGCACGTTGCCGTATCTTCTAGCCTCCTGGATCGTGGGGGGTCGGATGCCGCCCATGAGGGCCCGTGTTTCCAGGATCTGCTCTTTCTCCTCCTTATCCCTCCCTCGCGTGACCAGCAATGAGACAATAGCACCGGTAGACCGGAGTCCGACAGGTCGATTTCACACCGGAAGGAGTGTTTTTATCGTTCATATGTTTTGCACCGACGACCGTGAAAAATTGCGTATAATTACCGCGACACGGTCATCGTTCGGCAATGAGAGTTATCGGAAGGTTTCTTCCTCTTCGTCCGTCTTGTTGTTCATCTGTCAAGAATTGCTTTCGATATCCAAGCTATCGGAACGAAAAAACGAGAATGATCGCGATATATTCGTGGTGTATGTCGTGGGAAACCGAAAAACTGTCCCCCCCTCTTTTCATTGCAACGATCCAAGTGCATAGATGCGTATCGGATCGATCCTTTCTCTAATTCTCAAAATGTTCCATTTTAAAAAAAAATATATAATTGACCATTCTGCGTATGTCCGATTGGTATAAGGAAGACAAATTTATGACAATACGAAGAAAATTCTACTTGGAAAGCGACAAATATCCGGTTCTTTTAACTAATATTAAATATTATTAAACCTTTCAAACTTCGTACTCGGTTCTATCAGTTTGTAAATCAGTCGATGAGTTAATATTCGTAGTACCAGATCATCTTTATCTAGTAAAAATTTCAACGAGCGCAAGGTACGTGGGAAATATTTATTTACTAGTTCGTCTAGCCACGATCGTTCAGATGGATTCTCGCTATCCATCGAAACCAAGTCCGTTAATTAATTTCAAGCGTCGTTTGGCAAACACGAAGAAACGGAGGAAACGGAGGAAAAGGCCGACTGTTTGTCAGAAGAGAGGGTCACGTGCAGTCGCTCTATTGTATGGGAAGAGTCCAGAGAGCGCATTTTCGAAGTTAGGCGCGCTAGGAAGTTTTCTCACGAGTGGGCCAGACAATTGCGTGGATCTGGATGTCTAGACGGGCGCATCCCTCCTTTTATTTTCTGCGTTGCAACCGAAAACGCAGCCACGTTTGCCAGAAACTTCGCCTCGATGATACGGCTTGGCCACTCGTTCCTCCCTGCGCCTTTTCTTTCTGTCGTCAGGCCTACAAACTGCTCTTTCCTCCAAGCCTGCGGCAAATCCATCGACCACGCTCCGTTAAATTCGTCACAGCCGTTCACTCGCATCTTATCGATCTCGGTGTCGATTTTTGCTGCGATTAATTCTTCGAAATAATTGGAACTTTACCAGGGTCGAAGGACGACCTGTTAATTACTAATTACGCGGGTAATAATTCGGCGGGTTAATTGCCGGTTGAGGCGAGACGCGTTACGCGTCGCTTATTTATAACCACGAATGTTGCTGGCATCGGTAGCGAACAACCGGGTAATTGGATAGCCGGCCGACGTCTTCTATTTGTTGTTCGATACTTAAATGCTAAGACAAGAGCGATCCACGTGCTCTGGTCAACGTCACGACGCGAGATCGCGCCGTATTCTCGACGTCGGACACGCGGGAGCGATATTAACGCCATTGTTCCTTTACAGCGATGCGATGTGGTTTACAAGCGAATAGAGTTTCCAACAAAGGATCGTGCGATTTTTACTCCGAAAAATGAAACGTCGTGTCTTTTCTACGCAGATATTTTACGCGAAATTCGTATAATTTTTGCGTAAATTTGTTCGACGCAAGCCGATATAAATTAACGAAAGTTTTTCCGAAGCTACGTCCCAGCGGAAGATGGATAGAATCGAGAGCGCTATCTTGTCTCTGCTCTCGTGAAAAAATCTGTAAACTTTTAAGTGGAAGGATGGAACGTCAAAGTGCCGTTAATAAACTTTACGTCAAATTAAGACACGTTCTGACTGTTTCTTTCTGTAAGGAAAAAAGAAGCAGGGAAGCGTGTCTATGGTGCCACTTGAGGATATCTCCGATCCCTGGATTACCTTACTGGAACTTCGTGTCAACAAACTCCGATCCCTTTTAGCGTCAACTTTCATTGGTCCCTTAAAGTGGTTTGGATGCTTCGGATACTTGGGATTACCCGGATAATACGATCGAGATAGAAATCTTTCGCATTTCCCATGATTCGTTTCGGATCGATTTGGTTAAAATTGGTTTAAAGTTGGTTACATCGAAGAGAGTATTAAAAATATAGTGCGAATTATATCGGACGTTAAGCGGGCATTGATCACGTTAGCCAATTTTATTTTTCAAGTTTCGAGAAGGTTTTGTACGTATATATATATATATATGGTAGTTGTTTTTACATACGTTTACATTTCGTTTTTCCGTGGGTACACTTTGCTCGAGCAGTAACTTACCAGCTGAGATAGTCAGTTACAGTTAGTGGTCAGCCGTTCGTCGGACTTATCTACCGAGGATAAGTTATCTACCGAGATAAGCCTTTTACGTTTTCCAAAGTCAACATTGTGAACGGAACAGAGAAATCTATTTTACCGACGTCAGTACGGATTTCAAAAGATATCCTTCGTCGGTCGTCCTCTCGACAGCGTTCGCCGTTGTTCGATCAGATGGCGACACCCTCTTTCTTCCAACAGCTCTTCAACCCCCTGAATCGTCGGAAACTAACGAACGAACCTTACGGTATCCCGATTGGTGCCCCCGTCAATTAAACCGTTATTGTAACTACCAAATTGGACAGAATCCCTAACGAGACAATTGGCGCATCTTATAAAGTTTTAAAAGTTATCGTCATATTCTTGCAGCTATTTTACTTCCCAAAGAAGAGAATATCGAGTCCGAAGAAAAGGAATTCATATAACTCATAATGCGTCGTAATCGTACGCGGTAACCCGTAACGATATCCGTCAGTGATCACTAAATCTCGGCAACAAGATGTCCCATAAATAAAGCAAGGGTGGGGGGTGGGGGAAGGGGGTGAGAGACGCGGAGAAATTCAATAAGCAGGATTATCGTCGAAGAAAAACGATCGGCACCACGGGTCGACAGGGCGAGATCGTTAACGAGGGAAAACGCTGGCGGCGATATCTCAATCGGTTATCGGACGTTAATGAATTTCGAGCAGCGGCCACGGAATCGGTGTATTACGAAATTAGCCGGGACCTTTAGACCGTTCCAGAGGCTGACCGGCCTAGAAAAAGTCGGACCCGCGTTTCCAAGCGTCATAAATCACGAAAAATAAGGCCAGAAGGGGCGAGCTGGGAGCAGGGCAAAAAATCGGGACGCTGCTGTAGAGAATAGGAGATTAACATTCTTTTCCGTTCTACCTTTCTGTCATCAGGGGAGATTGCGAGCGTCCCCGAGCGTGCACCGAGAATCATTAAGGGATCCTCCGTAATTTGCGAAGGTGTCTCGTGTGCGTGGACGGTGATCAACGCGCGTTTCAGAATAAATCAACACCGACTGCGTTTTCTGATGAACGCGCGCGGCCAGCGAAACGCGTCTGGATCTCTAGCGTCTCGTTTACCGGTTAAGGCGATTCGAGGCTTCTGGGTAATTTGCGCAAGGTGATCGAGCTCTAGCCATGCCGATTAATAAGCGTCCTCGTAGCTCGTGGCAATATCGTACCAACTTCTTCGATGCTTACACGCGAAACTAAGTTGGCAAACTACGGACGGGCTTTGCTTCCAAGTCCCCTCGTTTTCTCGACTTAATTAATTTGCATCTTGGCGTTGGACTAACGTCGCGATAAAAGGCCACCATAGTCGTATAGATTTGCAAATTCTTTTGCTCGGAAATTATATATAATTATATATGGAGTCGATGTAAGGGGCGAAGAAGGATCAATGGATATCTCGTCTATACGTAAAATTATTATTTGTCAAGCATATTCGTTTACAATGGCAACGTTGAATCTGACGATTCTCTCTGTTGTATCGAAGAGTGCTTCGGTAATTCTCGTGGCTGCAAGTCGAAGAATCGGAACGAATTCTCTTAGAGGGTAGCGTGTATCGATGGACGCGACGCGACGGTCGAACGAATCCTCGAAAATATCGTGTAGTCGAATTCCTCGCGTACAAGACAAGCTCCTCTGTCGGGATCGTCGTTATCTTGATATCTCAGCTGGTAGCTTCGGTGATGGTTTTTGTTTTGGACAGCGCGTCGTGTGCACCAGGGGGTAGGCCCAGGGTGGTCCAATTTGTCTGCCGGTTCGATATTGTTACGAGCTCATCTTTAATAATGCAGCCTCGAACTGGCATCGTTCCTCGACGTTTTTAGATAGCCAAACTCGCTTTGTCGGCATCCCAAACTCACTGTTCGCAACCGGATATAATAAAATTGTCCCTGTTTATCGATTAGCCGGAATCTTATCGCGTCGACGAGAGAACTTTGAAAACGTTAAATCCTTTTTTAATAATACCATGCTCGCGTCGTTCCAGTTTGTTTAGCAACAGTTATACCGTGCTTATCTCGAACGTTCTTCCCGTATTAATTTTCCAATTTATCTATCTGCTTTTATCGGTCGAAACTACAAACTATGCGACGATAACCGCGAGTTAACTAATTCTCTAATCAATGTTTCCCAATTAATTATCAACGGGACAAATAAAATGCTGGCAATTACATGGATATCGGCGTTGAACAGCGACAACGATCGATCGATCGAATCTATCTATCTACCTATCGATCGTTGATGTGTAATTCGATTTCTTTCCGCGTTGCAACGTGGTGACTACGTTAAATATTACTAGGAGCGGTGGCCGAGCGGCAAGGAAATCGATCTATGATTAATCGCGGCAGAACTTGTTTTCGTTCGCGCTCGTAATCTGGAAATCGCTGTTGGCTCGTTCGAAATCGTTTTTGCGGCCTTGCGCCTCGCTCACGTTACTATGTAATTAACGTCTACCGAGGCGTAAGATTTGATTCGCATCATTTCGTGGTTTTCTTGCCGTACGGCTTACAAGCGTTTCCTTCAGCGCTCCCCTCTCCCCCTCTATTCCTATTAGATAGTTAATTAAGTTTCCGTCTCATCGGCCGGAAATTAACAAGATCGTTGTTCTTCGTGGCGTTCGATCGAAGAGAAAGCGGGGCTACTTTGCTCGAAACGATTACGATAGATCGGTTGGTTTCTGTGAGGTTGCGCGGTCAATTAGTTGCGACGATCAATGGACTTTAGGAAGAGTACTAATCCGAGTGTCGTTTATATGTATTTTTCGTGGTAGATGTTGATTTTAATTTGTACAGCTGCGATTAATAAATGGAACACCTTTCTCGGAATAACGACACGATCAAAAGGGTATCTAACATCGAGTCGACCGATTACGGTGGACGGTCGGAAGCTGCGATAGTTGGGAGCAGCTATTCATACGCACGGAAATAACGTTGCTTTGGCAACAGCTTCTAAATTCATTCGATCGCGATAACTCGGCGCGCGTTGCACAACGAAATCACCAGCGTGACAAAGAGGTTCCCTTGGTCTCTTACCCCGACGACGGTTGAAATAACGCGTATCGAAGTTCGAATTATCTATCCAACTTGTAACGCAATAAACACGAATATAATAGAACCCGTCTGCTCTTCCTCCACGTCCGATTGGATACAAATTCTTAATAAACGCACGCTCGAGATCGAAGCGATAGAAACGCTTTAGAAACTGCTGAAGAGTTCTCTCGTTGGTCGATAATACGCGACGATGAAACTAATCTGGCTGTAACGACGAAACAATCGTCGGACGCGATTCAACGGAGGTGCGAGGGAAACGATGACGGCCGCATAGAAGGAGGATCGAGATTACGCAAACGCGGATAACAGAGGGCAGAAAAGGGGGGATGGGGGGTTAGCGTCGTAGGGTGGGTAGCGAGAGCGTGGAGGTTCAAGTTTGTGGCTCGTTTGTACGCGATAACGGCTTATCTAAATAGTTTAGACATGAATTACACAAGCGGGAGTAACATTTATGTTTCATCATGGCAAGAGCCGACGGGGCCGTGACGCTCCATATCTGTTCGCCGACGTCGCTGCCAACCGAACGGTTCCTTTTTTTCCTCTGTACCCTCCGCTCCCCTTCCCGCGTCCCCGGTCCGCCGTTCCTTTTCTTTTTTCCCCGTTTCCTCGCTCTTTATTTTTTCACCGTTTCGACCGAACGTTACAAATTGCTTATCGTCTCGGCGTTGGCAGCACGTTGGGTCGTCTTATCGCGACGTTTGACCCCGTCGTTCGGTCGTAGACGAGATTTCAAACCAGACTTCTCGACGATTCAACGGCGAGGCACGACCGATATCGGAAATTGAGCTGAAATTAATTCTCCTAGCTTGCTTTTTCCTCTTGTTTTTCTATGCTCGGAACGAGGCTGAGACGAGTGGGAGGTTGCGCAGTCGATGAGGTTTGAAATTGTTCGTGGAAAGCTGTGAACGATAGGTTCTGCCCTAGATAGAAGGTTGCCGTGGTAAGAGATTTTTTTGGGAAGAGATACGCTGTAGCACGCAGGCTACGCTGCAAGCGTTTTCCCGACGATCGAAAAACAATTTACTTCGTAAGAAAAATTATTCGTGTCGCACCACGTTGCAGGATGGTGAAAATGGTAGAAGGCACGAGCTACACCGTGTCGCTACCTATCGCCATGGTGACCATCCCCGTGCAATATGGACGTGGGAGAGATCCGTGGCGCAGATAGAGCTCATGAACAAGGTATAAAGAAAGCGAGGAAAGAAAGCGAGTTTTACTAATGGGCGGCCGGACCAGGGTGTAGCCGAGCGTCCCGTGAGCGTGAGCGGCACGTGAAAACATCTCCATTCCACGGGTCACGGGGCCCGGCCCCTATGTGGAATTCATAAGAGAATAATGTCGGCCCCTTGAAAATTAATTTAATTTGTACTAGAAACCGGCCAGAAGAAACACGGTTCACGAACGAACGGACGAAAGAGGTAGAAATGCGTCGGAAGAAGAAAAAAGAGGATAGAAAAGGAGAGAAAGAGAGAGAGAGAGAGAGAGGGTGAGGAAGGGGCGAGGAGAGGATCGAGGAGAATAAGGAGGTGGATGAAGGAGAATAGACGGCGTTCTTCTTGGAGGGCGCAGGTTAGGGCAGCGTGCACCAGTGGAGGGGGTAAGATGGACCCCTGCTGGGTAATATATAGCGGGCCAGTTGGCTCGAAAGGCGCTGCTCTGTCTCCGCGGCGGACTCCTTAGCGGGGCACTGAAACTTTACCTCCCATAATTGATACGAATGTCTTTTCAGGCCGCGCTCGAACATCGCACGGCCATTTAGTCGAGCTCTCCGCTTCGACTCACGGTCAGCTCCGCATCGTCCCGTCTTTCTCTCTTTCGCTCGTTTGGTCCGTTCGTCTGCGCCGTGGCACAGAGACGATCTGCCACGTCAATTATCAGCGCGCGCGGCCTTCTTCACGGCCCAGGCCGACACTCGCCACTTGACCCTTGCCGGATAATTATTGCCGCTGACGCGAATCTTTCACCGTGTCCGCCTTTTCCGTTTGACGCTTGGTGGGGCAGACAGCCACGACCGTTTCGAAAACCTCCACGTCTGTTACGCTGACGATGACGCAATTAGAAAGACAGTCTTCCGAGGTGCTTCACCGAGGTACAGCCCGATCGGGCAGAAGCGAAGCTTCTGGTAGGGCGAGCGACTCGTAAGATACGTTCGATCTTTGATCGATCGACCCTAACGGCAGATTTCTGTGGTGCAGATACGTCGAAGCATCTTACGCGAAAATACTACGTAACGTCATGGAGTAAGAGGTCATAATCAATTTGAATCTACGCGTTGGAAACTTTACTTCTGCTTGATCGAGCAACTGGTAGAAACTCGAAGGATCGCTGCGCGAGTGGTTTTGTATCGTATATTCTTTACACAATGGTCGATTGGAAACGGCGCTTCACGATCATTTATCTGCAAATTATGAGAAATCTTGGTCGGATCGTTTGTTCGTATTTCGCGTTCATAGCTTGTATTTGCACGGAATGAATACTTTTGAACGTACCGCGATAGCCGTTGGTCGCAGCGCCCTGCATTCACGCAGATAGCGTTAATCGCAACGCGTGAAATTCAAGGAGATTCCGCGAGTCGGGAGGGCGATCGAAGGTTCTCGATAGACACGGGCAGAGGCTCGCTCGTGGCACGGAGAGGGCAACGCCGGCCCGTGTGCACTCGCAGAAGAATTAATTAGTCGATCTCGCGCGCTGGTGGGCCCGAAATCTTTGTTCCCGTACGGTCTCGTCCTAACAGCATCGGTAGAACGAGCCTTGGGTAATTAGTAGGTACCTACCGATCACCATCTGCAAGGTGAACGAGCATTACCATGCTTAATGAGTGGTGCGCGGGGCTCTCGTAAACCTCCTTGGCCGGTGTGCGAGGGGATTTCACCTCGGCCGTGTTTCTATCTCTACTCGATCGGGGACGCGGTTGGGTCGCGCGAAAATTCCACCTTTCCACTTCCCATAAAACGCTCGCACGCTAGCGTGTCATGTTTTGCTTGTTCGTGGCGAATCTTCGATTAATCTGATTTTCGATCGTTGAGAACCTTTCGCCCGATATTACCAGAGCGATGGTCGAAGCGAATGGTGAACGGCGGAATCTTCGTCTTTCGCTGAATAATATATTTCTTTCGAGTAATTAAACTGTTCGTCATAGGGAATTTATTCTTCGCTCGCGATCGGATTGTTCGCCTTTCACGCCTGATAATTCCTCTGTTTCGAAACCTTAGAAACAAATTGCTGAGTATTTACGTTTGCAGGAACCGAGTCAACCTAAGAAGCTAATCCGACTTTATTAACCTGTAATTTCAGGTCGATAGAAGTTTCTGTTTAGTAAATGATTCAATTAGCAGGTTAATTACTCATAAACGACACCATGTAGTTTCCGGATAGCGTCGAACTTAAATATAGCGATATTCTTGTATCGTTTGTAATTTGTAGCAGAGTTTCTTACGTTCTTAACCCCTCGAGCGTCACGGTTCATCGCTGAAAGCGTACTCTACGATCGCACGAATCTTCCGCCATCAGCGTATATGATGCACGTTGTAACAACTAAGTGGACTACAACTAACTGGAGGATCGAGATTATTATTGAACGGAGGAAGGTTAGTTTGGACGAGCAGGTTAATATGAGATGAGACTGTTCGAGATTTCAACACGGCAGAATCTCGTCCGTCAACGTATTCAAGGGGTTGGGAACTCGCAAGAACCGAACCCAAAAGCTGTGCGAAAGATCTGGAAACTCGAACGCAACCCCGAAATTTCCACTTTGCTCCTCGATTTCCATCACCGTCGTTATTCCCTCGATCGTTATCGATCTCGTAGCGATTCTTCGAAGAAGCTGCGAATAAAAGGATGGAAGGGGCGGGGTCTGTTCACGTATTCAAGAAGGGATAGAGAAGGAGAGGTAGACACGGCGCGTATAACTACCACCGAAGTCAGAACCCCGGCGAGATTACGATCTAAGTATCCCCAGAAACAAATGCCGAATGCAGCTCGCCCATTGCCGGGCCCTTTGTCGGCTTCGCGACCGGTGCCCTGTTCAGGGCACCAACACCTGCACGGGGCCCACGATCTCGTCGCGGAGCCACGCTCTCGGAAACGAGCCGTGTGCGTCGCCTGTCATACAGGCCCGTTATTGATTGCCGAATGCGAGAAACCGGCGCAAACCGCGCGCGTTTGCGTCCTCCTCGCCTCCGACACTCTTACTCTTCTTCCCTCTTCTTGGAACTTTTGCTTCTCGAACGATAGCGCGTCTCCCTCTTTTGATTTTTCTACCGGTTGTCGACGAAATCGTGGGGAGTGTCGCGTGGAACAAGACGTCTGAATCGAGGCGCGGTAGAGATCGGGGGTGTCGATCAGCCGGCGAAACACTGACGGACTCTTGTAACATTCTCTCTAAACTGTGAATGTTTATTTATGAGGAATTTCGTGCGCGTAATATTCAGAGCTGCAAGGAACGTCAGTGGTGTAGAGCGTTATACGGTATAATATTCCAAGGATAAAACAAATCTATATGCCATTTCTTTACTTGCATTCGTAAAAATATTAACTTACCTAACTACCAGCATAAAGTTTTCACGTTAAGTATTCGTTAATGTTGCTCTCCGGTGTCAGTGGGTTCCTTTAGGTCGTGGCAATCGAGTTTTATAAATCGACGATTTACTTTAAGGCTGTCTTAAGATAAGAATCGTAAGCGTCGAACGCGAATCGTCGACGTAAACCAATGCATTCGATTTTACGCGCGTACTAATAGAGGTTATTAACCGCGAAACGTTCCCCGTACACCTCGTCAGGCGTATATTTATAATTGTCGAACATCAGGTAGTCGTCGAGTTCCACGAAAGTCGTACGTACCGTTTGGTCTCCACCTTCACGCTCTCGTTACGATCGACTTGGGGCCATGGAACGACACGTGTTTCGCCAGTAAATCAAATTGGCGTCCACCGGTGCTCTGAAGTGGCTGCTTTTGGAGTGACTCTCTTTTACAGTCGATTAGAGGTATCCGTGAAACCCTCGAGGAACACAAAAGAAGCAGGTGACTCGACAGTGACTCCTCTCTTGACCTGGACTCGTTCTTTGTTACGTTTTTGTGCCTGGAATCAGCGACGCCGAAAACTGTAATAATATAGTTGGATTCATGGGAAACCCGGTAGGTGAATCCCCCGAGACGAGTCCTTAATGAAATCGTGTCCACGACGTTTCTTCGCGTGGGAGTCGATCACGTCTGGAGAATTTTCCGGGCGACCGGTTATGCGTTCATCGCGTCTCCTCGCTGAGAAGCAATCCGTGAAACAGGTAGGAACGACGAGGACTCTGGACAATGCCCGGCAACGAGAAGAAAAATCGTTTTTTAACGTGATCGCGGCGACCTCCGCGTCGCGACGTCGAACGTGAAACCGACGACGTTTATTCCCGACCGGGTAATTTGTATTTTCTACCTCGCATCAGGGGGTGGAGCGGGAAAATTCAATTCTTTTCGGCTCGATCCCGTTCGAGGACTTGGTCGAGCGTCGTTTGTCATCGTTTAAATAATTCCCTTTGTTTGCCTCGGTTTTTCCTCGGTTCCCTCTCGTCGAACAGGTACCACGGTTGTGGAAATATTTCTGCTCCGGAGGATCGAAGCGGAATGCTTTATGGCACCTCTCGCAGGTATCCGCCTAAAAGTTGACGGCTGCTTTGGAAACGGCGTTTCAGAACCGTTTTCGTGCATCTTGAGACGATTCGTGGTCTCGCGGTCCATTCGATAATTTAATATCGTGGTCGCGGCTCGAATGATCCGTTCCACGAGCCATGTTTCCTCGTTCGCATCGATTTCTCCGCGCCTGGCACACTTCTGCGTCAACCCCTTCGACCTGTATCGTCTCTACGCCTCTGTTTCCGCGTCTTCGACTAAATTGCAGATCCGAATTTTCGTTTCCAGTTATCTGAAACGTAGAATGCAACTACGTAATAACGAACGTATACGTCTAAGAAATCGAGGAAAATGAAGGATGTCGCTTATTGCGAGAATTCAAAATGGAATTTTGTGTGATGCTATGTGAAGAAACGGATGAAGACGATTGATCGTTTACCTCGAGAAAGGTAGAGCTTTCGTTGGAACGGCAAAGTGTCGCGGACGGATTGCGATAGTCTTACCTCTAATCTTATCTCTAATTTACCTCTAACTCGTAGAACGCAAAAATTGCATCGTCTAGTAATTTTCCTATTTCTAAGGATCTGCACGAAAAAAGTAAATCGATTTTACTAAAACAGCTAACTATTCTACTTAATATGCTTTGTATCAAAATTGTCATCTTTTCGCCGAAAGTTATGCCCACAAAGGGCTAATACATCGGCCCTTAGAGTCCCCTTAGAGTCCCTTTAGAATCTTAGAGCGCCACTTTACACTCGACTCCCTGGCCCCGACGATAAATTCCTGTCGCCATTGGATCTCTGCCAATTAGCACGGAGCATCGGTCATTAGAGAGTAGCATCGATCGTACGTGCCACCTGTCCGAAAATCGTGCATCGGCCGGTGGAATTGGACCGGTCGACCCTTTCCTCCAACCCTATCTACGACATCGGGAACTCGGCTCGAGATAACCGATCTCCATTGTCATTTGTTTGTCTAAGTTAGCGGATTAGAGCCAGTCATTCGCGTCAAAGGCGACCGCTCGTCCGATCGAGCAGCGATATCAAAGATAGGAGACCGATCCGCTCGGGCCACCCCTGAGCAGATCGTTCTCCATCGTTGGAAACGGGATTCACGCAGAAAGAATGATTAATCCTCGGGGCTATGGTGGTTCGTTTACGACCGATGTCAATCATCGATGTTCGTCCCGTTTCGTTTTGTCGACGAAAAGCTCGATTGTGTCACCGGCCGGTTAATTAAGGAAGAACTTTTGCATCGAACGTAAAGAAGCTGATCCGATCCTCTTACGGGATATATTCTTTCGGGGAAGGGTAAGTTGGTCGATGGGTTGTAGTTAGATTAGGACTTAAAGCGAAACGGTCGATATCTTTCGAGTTCGTTATTTCGCTTATCGTTTGAAGCTGGCGTTGGCGCGCTTGAATATTAAGCGTGAATCATTAGCAAAACCCGCCGAATACAGTTACGGTATTGTTCGATATTTCTGGAGAGATTTACTACAGCATGTTCCGGTGAAAACGACGGTCAAGTTTTTAGGAATCTTTGCCAGCCGACGACCGACGAGGGGCGTGACGCGGTTCTATTGATAGGATCCCGCGAAAATGCGTTAATCTTAAGAATTCTAAATCATCGTTGAACACACCCTGTCGACGCAACGAAACGACACTCCTACCGGTGATAAAAGTCGTGCACTGTTTCTAACCCACGCGTCATTCGTTTAAACGTCTCCGCTTAAACGTTCGACTAAATTTCCAGCCGAATTGTTCTCCCTAGCTTTATCGAGACGAAATACGAAAGACACACGAGAACCATTCAACAGACGGTAAAACGTTCGACACGCAACACAAAAACCGGCAACTAATAAGCTGAAACTAATAAGCAA
This sequence comes from Bombus pyrosoma, assembly GCF_014825855.1. NCBI lineage: Eukaryota > Metazoa > Arthropoda > Insecta > Hymenoptera > Apidae > Bombus > Bombus pyrosoma. Next base: position 4,459,373 of record NC_057770.1, on the reverse strand, counting down.
ACTCTTGCCGAACGATCATTTGCATAAATGACACCGCTACAAATACGAAACGCATTAGCATCCTCGTCATGCGCGAAATTAATTCTCGCACGGATACACGAACGTATTTACTAGGAGGACACAAAGAGAAAGAGAGAAGGAGAACGGAAGAGGAGAGCAAGAGCAGAAGCGGAGTCGTGGCCGACAAGCAGAACGTATTAATTAACCGTTAGATATCGCGGTATATCGGCGTGTACCGGCGGCTATGGACCGTGGATCGACGATTTATTCGTACGGATCGACGGCGCATTAAAAACGCCGACATAGTCCGGGAAGCATCGGCGTCAAGCAGCGTTCAGGCCCTCGTTTCTTCGTCACGATGGAACGACTTACGGTCCTCGCCGTCTAACCGATCGTACATTTCCTTCGAATTCAAATGCGCCGCGATCTAGTGGCGCAGCCTGCCTCGATCCACCGGGGAACGAACCAGACAGGATAGAGAAAGAGAGGTGGACGAGAGAGGGAGAGGGACAGCTCGCGAGCGTTCGTTTATTCAGCGGCGCTCGTAAATATGGTGCCTCGAAGGCATCATGGCCGATACAGCGAACCGGCGATGTCTCAATCTTCAATTTTCCTTCCCGGACCCGGAGCGCTGAGGTAGATTGATATCCGCCTTTTGGTAAGCTGATGAACCGCGATATCTCAATCGGAGCTTTTTCCACGGGAAAGTAACGGCCGCGTAACGCGATCAGACTTTCCTCCTGGCTTACCCGCGTCAGTCTCGAAAGTCAACTACTTTTGGAGCCGTGGAAACTCATTGTTCGCTTCGATGTCTTTCTTTCGAATTTTCGGGACTTGCGCGGCTACCTTTACGATATCATCGGTACCACGATCGATCGACGCATCGTTTGGTCACTAAAAATCTGCTTGAAACGAAATTCTATGGCGAAATCTTGTCCAGCATTGACCACCGAAAACTAACACGGCTTACACTCAGTGTTCGCCATCGCGAGGTGGATACGTTTTCTTGGAATTCAAATGTGCACCGCGTTCTGAGCGCGGAGAAAGACAGAGAGGTCCGTGAAATAGTCGACCGAGTCAAGATCGAAAGAGGCGTACGAACGGAAACAAACGGAAGAAGGAAAGAAATAGCGAGGGAGGAGGGAAAAGAAAGGGGATTGGGAGGGCGGTCGGTTGGCAAGCGCACGGTTACACGGCGTTACTCGTAAATACGGTGCTCCGAAAGCATCACGGCTGGTACAAAGAGGCCACAACGTCTCAATCCCAGAGAGCTCCTTGGAGGGTCCGCGAGGCTACGTAAGCTGCACACACACTCCGCCTCCTCCTGAAAGGATCCTCGCTTACCTCCGCCTCCCTGCGCCGCGCCGGTGTGCTCACCGTGTCTTTCCCGCTCTCCTTCTCCCGTTCCCTGTTCACGGTTACGTTCGATGGCCCCTTTCGATCGTAGCAGCCCCCTTTGCGAAAGCGTGCAGCAGCTCGCGAAAGGGGTACCACACACCGGGCCTCACAGATCACCCCGCTATCTCAACGACCAGATCTTTCAGTTCGGTATACACCACGGTGTGGAGCGCAACCACCGCGCTCCTTTTCCCTCCTCTCTCTTCTCTTTTCATCTTTCCTCCTCCTCTTCGTCGTCTTTTTCCTTCTCTTCCATCCCGTCTCCTTCTACCGAGACCTGTGTTTCCTTTCGTCGACTCTTCGGATACTTTTCCTCTCTCTGTTTGCTCACTCGCCTCGACTTCTTTCTCTTTTCTAGCGTTGCCAACTTTCCGTTCCTTTCCTTCTTTCCTTCTTTCCTTCTTTCCTTCTTTCCTTCGCCTCTTCGCCGAACGCCGCGACTCTTCGCTTCTTCCTCTTCTTCCTGTTGTTAGTCGCCGTTCGTGGTCGTCTTCGAAAGGCTTCTGTGCCTCGTCCTCCTCTGGTCGCACGGTCGCCACCCGAACGTCGTGAAGAACACCGACGAACGAAGGGGGACGTCATCGTCGCCGTCGTCGTCGTCACCGTCGTCACCGTCGTCACCATCGTCACCGTCGTCGTCGTCGTCGTCGTCGTTGTCTTCGTCATCGTCGTCGCCGTCGTCGCGGTGTGTCGGGTTTATTTTGTCCCGACGAATCCGTGGTGAAAACGTATGTAGGTGTATCCACCCTTTGTTCACGTGGCTGCAACGTGGGCAACCGCGAGAGAGCCACCGTGTCGGCCTGGCCAGGGAGCTACCCGACCGAGTTTATGCGCCGCGCTACCAAGGACACGTTTCCTCCGCAGAATCTACGAGCACGGTAGATGGGTCCATTTTACTCGTTTCGCAGCAGCCTAGTCTCGACAGTCGCAGCCGTATGTTAAACTTCTGTCGAAAGTCTTTTCCATGCCGAAGATTCATTCCGCTTCGCCGTTTGATCGAAGCAACTCGGCGTCCTTTGGTCGTCCATGCTATGCTCGAAATCCGTGGCTGTGGGCTCGATGCTCGGGCGATACGTCGATAGACATCTTAAACTACGAGGTGTTGCCGCGAGCAAAGGATCGAGGAGGGAATCTTTTGGAAGCTATCGCGAAAAGCTAACGCTATCGTGGGTGAAATTTCGCCCGAGTGCATTTCTCCCATTGAAAATTATTATTTAAGGCGGTTACGAGTAATATCGCGATAATCGTATTATCACGGGATGATGGTATTAAGAGATACGCGTGGAACGAAGTCTCACTTGCCACGCCTTTTTATGGGGTTCGTTTATTGAAATACTTTTAGGTGCGTATCTTTTATCTGGACAACATCCTGAGAGATACATTCTCAGAGATATGCTCTCTGTCTAAATGGTGGTAGGGCGCTGCACGTTACAGGATCATAATCGTTCGATGGTCGAATTTTGTTTGTCTTGGATTGTTGCCAGTTAAATCCAACCTAAATGGCGAATAGATCAAATTTTGTTGGCGCTGAACGGTAGCCGATCTCGGTCGATAATTATTTCATCGTTGGCATTAGAACGAAGCAGGTCTCGCATGGGTCTGTAATTACTTGGAACGATCCGTTTTGCTTTCGATCCCCTGCCGATCACGACTTTGATGGGCGACCCGTGACCAGGATTATTAGCTGTTTAGGGTAGTTGTTCCGAGATACGGTCCGGCAGGGAGCCGCGCGCTCGTTAAATCCGAGCGAAAAAGCTGGTATCTCGCAGGCAGAAATCGCTCGATTCGGTAGTAAACTTCGTTTCTCGGAGAAGGGACCACGTAAAAGACACGGACGATCGATAATCGCGAACGTCGATCGAGAGATACCGGGGTGTTTGGAAATTAAATCCGTTACGCCGTTATGTTCGTTCGTTTGCGTACAGTTGTTAATATCGCTATTATTGAGCAATTGCGCTATTAACGGCGTTCCATAAATTTCAATGTTTCAACGCGTTCTACGAGAGTAAGAGAAGAGTAGCATCGTTTTCGCTGCTTCGTACGAGCATGTATCGCGTTCTACGAACTCGCACTGGTAAATTCGTAGCTTGAAATATAATTTTATGGATATTACAGGATCGAAGAAATCACGGATACGAGTATAGCGATCGCCGAATTCAAAGATCGAGGCATTAGACGGAAGGGAGCCGGACGGTCGCGTCGTTTTGGCTAGACGTCTTCGTCCCTGGACCACGGTCGGGGAATTCGAAGCTGGTACAATAGGGGGCGAGCCGCGGACAGGCTATGGTAATGCAGAATGTCATTTGTTAATTTAAATATCACGATAATTCAGTCTGCTTCTCTGTCTCGGCCACGGTGATTCTTTCTTCTCCGTCCTTCTAGTATCTGTCTGCGGTCAGCCGCAGAACCTACACCCACTTTCATCCTCCCTTTTCTCCCTCTGTCCCTCTTCTGTACCTCTGCTCCGTCTCTTTCGTTCTCTTTCCGGTTGTTTCTCGTGGTCTCGCGGGGCCATTCTTCTCTCCGACTCCACCGAGTCCGCCGAGCGGAGCGCACCTTTTCGTTTCTTCGATCTCCCGGCCCAGGCCGCTTTCCTCCTCCCCCGCGCCTCCTCTTTTATTTCGCCGACCCTAAGCCGGGTCCCGGCTTTAAAATTTCAAATTAGCTTCAATCGCATTGGCTACGTGCCGGTCGTATCGTTTGCGGACGAGGCCCGTCCACGATGCAATTGAGCTTCCGTTCTGGTAGCCGGCGCTTCCAGTACCAGCTCCGATAAGGATCATTGGCGTAGCGCGGCGTTCCGCGTCGGGGACCCATTTCCTTCTCCATTAACTCGCCGTATTACGAGAGCGAACGTTCTTCGATCGTACTTTCGATTCTCCAACGGGAACGAACGGATCTGATTTCCTTATGGATGATAAAAAGGGAAGAGCAAAATATCGTGATGGGTGTAGGTGTGAGCTAGAGGTAGAAACGTAGAGCTCGAAAAGTTCGTGGAAAAGTAATAAAAATCCCAAAGCGTACAGATATCGTTTCTGCCCGTTGCCTCGTAGATGTGCACGGAGAAGAATAGAGACGTCGAAGGAGAAAATGGCCGAAGGCTATATAAATTCCAGTCGAGCTGGCAATTTCACGTCGAATTCGTGGAGCAGAGACGCAGGCTGCGTGCCAGGGATCGAGGGATCGAGAATGAACGGAGGAGAAGAGAGAGGAGGCACGAATGAGCGGCGACCCCGACGTTGAACCCTGGCCAGGCTATATAACGACTCGCCTCGCGAACCAAGGGAACGTGGCGGCGGCGGCGGCAGCGGCGGCGACGGCGGCGACGACTCTCGAAAAAAGCCTTAAACGCGAGAGCAAACACAATTAGAGGCAGAGCCGGAAGGGGGCTGCCTCTTCTTCTGCTTTCTGCTTTCGGCCGTCGCGAATGTGTCCCGTTTTGTAGAGCTTCGTAGGTTAGGAGGAAGGAAGAGGCGAACGAAAAGAGGATGCAGAAGCGGAAGAAGGACAAGACGAAGAAGAAGAACGGTTTACGGGCGAGAGGCGCTCTCGAGGCTGGTTCTCTACAGCGAGAAGAGAATGGCACGGTAGGAAGAGACAAAAGGAGGAGGAGAAGGCGAAGAGGACTCAATCCTGCGCGGCTCCGCGCGCTATATAACCGACGAGGAAGGAGACGGTAATAGCCAATCACGCGGCGAACGCAAAAACCTCGCTGAGGAGCATCGTAAAGCTCGGTGATGCTCGCCTCGTTCCGTCCTCGTTTCGCTCGCGCCTTGCTTCTGGTTCTGTCGCGTCCGCCTTGAAACGAGGGCCGTGCCGGCCGCGAGAAGAACGAGCCCGAGAAACGTTCGAAGGGTTGTCGACTGTTGGAGAAAGACGGACGGCGAAACGCGAGCGTAGCACCGTTCCCTGTTCCGCTCTGCTCGTCGTCGAGTGGGGGAGATATTAATTAGAATAATTGCTGCTAACAGGCTCGTTAGCGTTGAACTGAGATAGCAAACGAGCGCGCCTCGGACGCGAAAATAAAATGAGACGGTCCCGACGACGTCCCCGGGCAAGAGACGGGTTGCTCGCGCGAAGACGGAGTAAGATGGAAAAGGAGAGGAGGAGGGATCCTGGGTAAGGGATCTTCTCGTTCGCGCTATGCGAGAGAAGAGAAGTACCTCGATCAGGCTCGAACTGCGTCATTTGCATATTTCTTCGGGCTGGATTCTCTGCCCTCTGATTTCGTTCGTAATACGCCGTCCGTTTGGCGAGAGACCGATCGACCTCTGCGAGACGATGTTGCAGAGTTTCCCCGGGAAAATTCTCCGACAGAATTCAGACATCGAACGTAGATACGTAGACTTTCGCTTGGGATATGTATTACCGTATTAATCGCTTCGTCGATAGATGAATGGACGGACGGACGGACGGATGGATGGATGGACGGTTGGATGGATGGATGGATGGATGGATGGAATTCTTCGTGAAACCGCGAAGAAGCCAAATACGTAGAAAGAAAGAACGTATTACGGCCGAGTAGGATGTCATCCGCTAATTGCACCGTCGAAGGGATAGACAGCGCGAATAACGATATCCTTGTGAAATTCCATGCGCGGACAGGGAACGGGTGATTTTTGCGTGGACTGGGAGCAGCTAATAGGGTGCTGGGGCCTGTGCACCCTGGTTCGCGACATGGACGCAGCGACGGCCTGCCGGATCGTTGCGCTCGTCTGGCCGGATTTTTTCTTGGCTGCAGGGGAGAGAAACGGAACGAGAGAAGGCGCGTAAGAGAGAAAAGAGACACCGGTTGGCCGGGCAGCAATTCCGTCTTTATTCCGCGAACGAGTCCGGGGCCCCTCCTAATCAATTCCAATTAGAGAGCGGAATATTTGCGGGCCAGGCGCAGCGCAGCCCATGGAAGGGACTATTAGCAGTCCTCTCTTACTACCGAGAGAGCTCCGCTCCCGAGACCCGAGTCTCGTTGGCCGTAAATCAAGCACCGGCCCATACAGAATCCACCGTACGGAGGGAGAGATCCTTGTGCCCTGTGTGTTGATCGTTCGTGTGGGTGTGCGCCGATGTCGCCGATGTGTACGAAGAGTCGATCTCTCGGTGGGACGAAGAGGCGGAGGGGAAAAAGTCCGGGTGAAGAAAGAAGGACGAAGAGATGGTCGCCGGTGGACTTGGATTCGATGGAAGAGTGGGATCGAACGGGTGCGGTGGCTCGGGGATCGGTGACTAACGAAGCGAACATAACTCGGCCGATACAACTCAATACGCGATCCACGGTGACAGTCGGTAAAACAGAGTATTTCTAATTGGCTGGACGGGACGCATGCTGATTAGGCTTTTCTTTTATCCCTCGTTGTGGGATCGCCAGCAAGGGTTCCGCTGCACCGGCGGCCCGTGGTGGCCTCGGCAAAGAAACACGCTGATTGGACACGTGGGGCATGCCATCGTTACACGCACCAGCCTGCTGGCCTGCTTTGCCACGCTGTGACCTGCCTCGCTTCTCCTCCATCCTTCTTCTATCCTCCTTCTTCCGACGATCTATCGCTGGATCGAGTCGATGTTAATGTCGTAATTAGCCGGACCGTAGCGGTAACGATGACTGGAAAAGGCGAGCATTCTTGGGAAACCGTTTCGGTTCGTGATCACGCTACTCGATCACTTTCTACGTGTTTCTCCGTATTTCAGACCAACGGACCATACGAAGTTTCGTTACAATGTTTCCCCGCTAATTCTCCTCTCCATTCGACCACGCCAGTTCCAGAACGTACGACACTGCAAAACCTTTCATCGATCGCAGCCACGAGAACGAAGAGGATCGGAGATAAAGCGCGCTTGACATGAAAAGATTACCAGAGTGGGACGAGGGGGGATCGTTTGAGAATAAAAGTCGCCAATCCATCGGAGGGTTCGCGAAACGGACCGGTCCGGGATGGTCGTCGAATGGGGTCGGCCTCGCGAGTCCCGCGTACAATGGTCGTTATTCAAATTCCGTGCGGCCCGTTCGATTTTTATTCGGCCGCCAGCGCGGAGTTTACCTCCGTGAGACGTGGGTCTCGCTCTCTCTCTCTCTCTCTCCTCGCTCTCTCTCTCCCCTGCACGCCACCAGTGTAACCAAGAGATCGTGAATCGAGATTTCGAGGGAATCCAACCACGCGGATCGTACCACGTGGCCAAGCCAGAGCCCTGGCCCGACGCGTCCGCGGCGAATTTAAAATTCTAATCTTATGATTTGTGGCGGTCGACCACCGCTTCTGACAGCGACTGTACCGGCTACGACTCTATTAGGTTGGATCTTTGGCCAATGCCGCGCCGCGAATCTTGGCCCTACAGAATCTTACGCCGTCGTCCGGGTTCCTTCTCTTTTTCTCTTTGCGCACCGCCCTTCTGCTCGCCCGTTAATGAGACCTCAGGGTGGTTGTTGAGAAAGTGAAAAACGCGTGATCACGGGATCGGCGAATCTCGTAATCGGAGAACTATCGTGGTTGCTCCTGTTTGCTTGATTTCGGGGTGGCTCGCTTTCAAATGGACGACAGTGAATCGACGAATTACGCGAGACTGCAAATAGGAAGACGGTGTGCCGTTATCGAGTTAGCGGTGGATTAATGAATCCGCGCTGCTTAATTAAGACCTCACTGGCGGCTATTTACGAGGCAGGGTATGCGCGACGCGATAATTAAGACATCGATGGAACGTAAAGTTTCAAAGGCGTTGGCTCGCTTCGCTCAGGGACTTTATTAGAACCGGTTGAAATGACAAGTGCCAACACTGTCGAAACCGATGCATCATGCCCGTCTGTTTCGATCGTTAGCCTCTTTACGTGTATTCGTCACGGTTCGTCACGCCGCTGCGTCTGTGACTCTCGTAAAGCGTTTCTTAATAATCATTTTATTAAACGCCAACTGCGTTTCGATGGAAATTTCCTTCGAGAAACGATCCGCTTTTTTCCCCTCGGCGTTTCTCAAAAGCAAAGGAAAAGGACGGTAGAAAAATTTCGAGCAAAATGATCGGCTAGAAGTGTGACGCATCGAGAAAGCTGGATAAAAGATCGAGCAAGGACAATGTCTCCGTTGTTTCATCATCTTCAGAGGTTTTAGCCTTTCGATCGTCAATCTGCTCAGGAATATCTCATTGAAATAACAAAACCCCGGCGGCTGTATTTACGCGGGCACGCATTGCGTGCCGTGGCAGAAGGGATTGAAGACGCTCCGGCCAATTTAAATACATATTGTTAGCCCCGGTTTAATTAAGCCTACTTAATTTTCTCTCGGAGGGCCCGCGCCAATGCTCCTCGTAATTAGTACGGACGCGCATGCCGGCTCTGTGGCCTCGTCTTGGTTCGCCTTTTGTTTTCTCTCTTATTAGCCGCATTAACCCCACCTGTATCCTCATACTCGCAGTCTCTTCTCGCTCGTTTCACCTCTCACCTTCTCTTTCTCTGCCTGAAAAGAGAGAAGAGTCACGGCCTCGGAAACGCATCGACGAGTCATTCTTAACCCTTCTGCGCATGCTGCTTATTTTTACTGCGTGTTCTTGCCACCTCGTGATCGTTCCGTGTCGAATAAAATGCGTTTTCATGCCTGTACAACGACAGAGGTGGTTTTCTTGCTCGTTGGTAATCGATGATTGGTTGTTTGCACGGGATCGTTGAGAGGATCGAAGGGTTCGAAAGAAGATCGGAGGTGGTGACGTTTCGGTTCGTTTTGTTTGGCAACCAGGGCCAAGAAGAGACTAATTTTCGACGAACTGTAGTTATACCGCGATAGATGCTACGAGCCGTCCAAATTTGCATCAATAAATTGCTAGTAATTTTGCTGATATCTCAGAGTACAAGATCATAGAGTCTCGTAGTTGAGACAGAGACGAAAGTTGAAAAGACATCGATCTAATAAATGTTAATTGCGATAAGTAAGAAGGTATCGTCCTTCTGTCGGAATTATCGACGATTCGCTACAACCAACTTGTTTCAGCCATAGGAAAAGGTACCGATGTATACATAATGTTCTCTTAATAGAAAGATTCTAATTTAAAATCTTTTTTAACAAGGAGAATTAAAACGTCGTAGGATTCGTCGCATCGATTCGCTCCGAAGTATACAACTTCACGATAAATTCCTTTCGCTCGAGCAAACTCTATCGAAGCTAAACCAGTTGCACCGAATCGATAGTCAATATTTATCCTACACGTAGTAAACTGCGTGTAGTTCAACTTATAATTCACAACGAGAGGAGATCGTGAAGAGTCTCTTGAGCGACGAAGCACCGCGTCGAGCCGGCGGATACACGCATAACCGCTCTTCGTAATGTAGGCGGACGTCGTTTTTCAATTTCTCCCTTTTGTCCCGGCCATCGGGGGTCCCGTGTTCGCGAGTCGGCGCGGTACAAAGCGTGAAATCGGCTTACCGTTAAGAGGAATAATTAACGAGGCGCTGGAGCGACGTTCTGTCGGCTGCACGTGATACACCACGATCCTCGAGTGGAAACGGAAAAAAAAAAGTAGATCGGTGAAAACCCGGTGGCGTGAAGTGCCTGTTCCCGGTGATTTTTCATCGATTTATCGCTGCTCTTCGTCACCGGAAACACTTCACACTCCTGGAGAATGGTCGAGAAATCATCGAATGCCGAGCATGTATTTACGACTCGACTGGAAGCTCTCAGGATCTCTTTGCGTCTTTGCCTTCGATATTTCACGCTCGTTGAAGCTGTCAGTTTTATCAGGTTTTCGAGCGAAGAGATAATTATCCACGAGATCGAGGGTAAAGGTGTCGGAAGACGAAGAGGAAAATGAATTATTTCAATGAAATATAAGACCATAACGGGTAAACGATAGAAATTGGGCAGGTATCGTGTCCCTCCGTTGAACAAGGATAGACGGTGAAAGAACTCCTCATTCGGAACGTCTGAATCAAACCTGTTAACAGTTAGCTCGAACACGCTGCTGAAAGACAAGAACAGAGCAAGATGCGAGTCTGAATCGAACCCATTAATAGCCATTCACCGGTCAGCATATCTCGTTAATGGACACGCGGATTCCTCGAGCCATTCCAGCCACCGCGATATCGAACGCTTGGAATTGCGCGACGAGTCGATCGGCAACCGGTGTATCGTAAAATCGCGATTGACGAACAAAGGCACAGAGTCTCGATGCCGGTCGCGCCGAAAATACCACGCGTGGCGTTCGCGCGACAATAGGAGTCAATTGGCGGCCTATGACGTCTGTCTCTTCACCCTCGGTCCTCGAATACTCGAAACTCGCACGCGCGTTAAACACCGGTAACGTACCGCGTACTTTTTCTATGGCATCGTTATCCCCGTGTCTCGTGGCATATGCTCTCCTCCCTCATCGTCCCGACGAGGGGTTGAAAGAACTGGCTGCCCCACCGTGTATCCCGTTTCTCACCGCGGGGGAGCTGAAAGTGGCCGCAGAAGTTAATCCGTAGTTAGAGCCCCGGTAAACACGATTAAAACGTCGGATTTCGATGATACGTTTGCTGGTCCGACGGTTCGTTTCCAGTCGTAAAAATCGTCTCGTAGTGTTTGCTTTTCGCACGACGATGACGGGTAATGATCGGTGCAAAACAGCGCCACTGGGAAATTTTGGAAATGATGGGATTTTTTGGTGAAGGAGGGTGTCAAATCCTCTTTGTTTGAGTAGCTATGAATTTTGTCAGGGGGAAAAAAATGTGTGGATGAATGGAGATCGTCGGATTACAATTGAAACTTTTCGACAGCGTCCGATATAAGTGTACACGTTATTTATACGGCGCGCGTTCGTTTGCGTTATCGAAGACGAATGTAGAAGTAAAAGTTTCGTCGATTTCACGTTTCTTCGATGAGGTCCGATATGGTGTAAGTACGTATAACGAACATACATGTACGTTCGCGTGACCGAATGTGATGGTATTAAAACGTTGCAAAAAATTACAACGCGATCTCTGCAAACAAGCTATACGTAAAATGAATTGCACGAATCTTTGCAATTCAACGATAACTGTCGGAATTTGCCCGTTGATAGGCGTTATCCGTACGAATCCCCTATCGATTAACCACGCCTCATTATCATATAATATCGCGCAATATCCCAGCACCCCTTGTTCGGCGACGTCCCTTCCAGCGTCCGCAGAAATTAATAATCGGTCCCGATATAGGTGTACGGTAACGGACACGCATATTACGCGTGTCAGGTTAATACTCGCGCACGCGTGCCAATCTACCCATGCCCACACATCGATGTACGTTTGGTATAGCACGCGTGCACACACGGGGTGGCAATAAATTCATGACTTAACCTCCGCCCGTATGCAAATCGAGGAATGTTATTACAGGCCGAGAGATTACACGCGACGATTTCGTTGTATACGTTTCCCACCAGCCCGTGGTAATGGAATAATCGTTCTTCGAGGGTGGCTTCGTACCACCACCGCGCCGTACCGTCGGTTTATTAAAAATACAGTCGAAAATTTCGATTTCTATTTTGGAAAGGCAGCACGTTCACGGCGACGATAATCGTCCAGCTCGGAGGGTTGCTTTATTAGTTTGTTTATCGTCGTGTTGGCTGGTCAAACCGGCGGAAGATTACCACCGATTTTTATTAGCCACGGATGGTAAGCCGGCCTGGATTCCCGCGGGGTACGTGTGGCTCATCAAGATTAATAGATCTCCAGCTTGGTCGAATAATCGAGATTGCTACTGGATCTCGCGGAGTTTTCTCGCCTAAGAATGTGTACGCGACCCCGAATACGGGTAATCGCTAGATCTTTTGTTTTTTATTCAATTTTTTTTTATTAAACCGTGGAAAATATACGAAACGCGAGATTGACGCGAGAGCGATGAAACTTTGCTTCGCACGATTTACTATGGTTAACTTTATTGGTAAAAATTGTATCCGAGATCTTTCCAGGTTAATATATTTCCTCGAAGAAAGTTCCTCTTTATCTTGGTTCTAAATTAAACTCATCAATGCATTTCTTGTATCGCTATTCGGGGATAGTTTTGAAGAAATAGGCATCACCGATCCAAAGAATATCAAGTATTTTACGAGCAACGATCGATAAAGATACTTTTAAATCATGGAACCGTTTGAAACGGTTCCCTTGGAAAGATGATAGGCGTATACGAATTAATACACCTAGTTCGAGACGTAGAATCGGCCGACGTTAAATCGAATCCCTCGGAGTAACGAAAAAACCGGAGGCGGAACCAATTTTTCGCATTAAAATTCCCGGAGTCAGGGAAAGGGCTGTGCGTACGGGAACGAGCAGGGATGGACCTACACAGGCCCTTATACAGGTAGGCCTAACAAGGTCCAATACTTTTGCTACGAAGCGACCAACGGCAATATATTAGAGCTCGAAGCGCGGGGGGCCATGGCATTGTTGCCGCCTGTCTCCTTCGTGTCCCTGGCTAACTTTTGTCCCGATCTTCGATATACGCGGAAGGCCTTGCAACGTATCGAGCCTACCCTATGCTATCCCCCGCACCTCGTACGCCTCGATGCAAAAGATCGCAAAGATGACCCTTTCCAGGCCTCCTTTCTTCCCTTCCCTTCCCGTCACGTCGCTATTAAAATAGTCGACGAAAACTCGGTTGAAGCTCGTTCTTTCAAACGAAAAGAATGTCGGACAAGCCGTACGATCGTAAGTATTAAGACAGTAACGCAAAATTTAGAATGTATAAAGTAAAAATCGTGGAATGTAAAATTTACAAAATAGAAAGGGCATGGTATATGGAATATATGTAACGGAGAATTGTTTAGTTATGAAAAAATTCGTAGAGTGACTCTGGGTCAAAAGTACCAAGGCAAGAAGCAAGGGTGAAAGTAACGAGTAAAATATTTGAAAATTATTTATAGAAACGATCGTGTCGGTTGTACGGAACAACGTAATTCTCGCATCGATATTAACGCAGAAATAATTTTGTTATTAGAAAGGAGGAAAACTTCGATTGTCTGCAGGCAATTAGAGGAACAGGATCGAAAAAGGGAGAAGGAGGTTTGGGCCGACGATCGGCTGGAAGTAATCGCCGGAACAACTGTTCATCCGGGAGCATCGGCTGGTTCGCTCGTTAGTATTTAAAGTCGCGACAAGGAATTTACGTGTCGGCGAGCTTAATGAAGTAATAGGGGCTGGTAATCGGCGATCGGCCGCCATTATCGGCACGAACAGTGGCCGCGTAGTCCGGCCGACGAGATTTCGTATCTCGCGTCGATGCAAATTCGCCGAATTTTACGGATGCCCGGCACACTAAAGATCACGGATTCAGTGCGGCTCGAACCGAACGGGTTGAGTGGTTAATTGCGTAAAACGTTCAAAATATTCGGGGAACCAGCTACCGTAAAACGAATGGCGACGCAGAGACGAAGTAAATATAATGTATAAAGGAAGGATCGTATCGAAATGAAAATAATATTCGATTTAGTTGACGACGAACAGTCGTGTCAATATCGAGGAATGTAGAAGGTAAAAGAGAGAGAATGGTATCCCAGGGAGGATAGGAAAGAAAAGTAACGAAGAAAGAAAGGGATGGCAGGAGGGAGCGGATAAATTTTATTTATTCGAGAATGAAATATTTTTCACGTATTTGTACACAGTTCTTATGGAAAAATTGGAGCGTGTAAATTGAAGCGGTCGGAAAGGACAGAGACGAGAAGATCCGTAAAGTTCACGAGACTGAAAAAAGGAGAAGAAAGATGGTAGAAGGCGACGGTGCGCGTCCTCGTGGCGCAGCCCATAAAATTTGTTTGCATTCTCCTGAAAAAAAGAGCCGGGCAAAAAAGAGCGACGAAGAAGGTCTGCACGGGATCTTGCAGGAGAGAGTGGAGAAGAACGGGGAAAAACAAAGGTGGGGCCGAAAACGGTGGTACGGTTCGAGGATGGTGGAGAAGAAGAGGAGAACCAGCTCTCGTGAAGAGAGGAAGTTCCTTCTAGAGAAGAAAAAAGGGAAAGAAAGAAGAGTACGAAAGAGGGAAAGGGTAGAGGGACAGAGAGGAGCGGACAAGACTGCGAAGAGGACTCTGTTCTTCGAGAGAGAAGAGAGTGGGGCCCGTTTGGCTAACGGATGATTTAATTAAGAGAGGCACAAATTACAGACCCGCTGGATGCTAATGCCCATCCATGCTCGACTCCGCCGAAGCTCCTTAATTAGACGGGCCTGATTCATTGAGAAATTAAGACTTGACGAATGATACCACTACCGCGGTCCGTCTGTTTCTTCGGCGAACGCGCGAGTTTCATTACGCTCGATCTTATTCCCCTCTGCGCCCCCCCCCCTGTCCCTCTCTTTTCTTCCTCTTTTTTCTCCCCCTTTTTCATTCTTCCCTCTCTTGTTCTTTTGTTTTTCAACCAGCTCGCTGAGTCGGTTTTTCTTTCGTTTCGTTCCTTTTCTTCTTGCGTTTCGTTTCTTGTTTCGCGAACGCCGCCAGGAGAACATTAAGTAACGATATGTTTATTCCGTGAGAAGATGATTCCGTAGTAATTGAGAACAAACTCGTCACAGACGAAGCCACGAAACGGAACGAACGCGAGTTTTGCGCCCCGTTGAGAGAAATTTATAGTTGCAATTAGCCGACGCTGATTGTCATTTCTATGTTGCGATTACATGCAAAAGGTAGAAAAAAAGAAAGAAAGAGAGAAAGAAGGAAAGAAAAGAGCAGGAGGGAAATTCACGTGAGAAAAGGATCGTGAAAATTGTCGCCAGTAACGATTCGACAATGGAGCCAGCGGATCGTTAATGTTGCACGGGTTGTAATTGCATGTAAAAATGGAGATGTATTCAGCGGGTTGGCGGCGATACGGCGTGTCACGGTATCTTGATGCGGTGTTTTTCAGCGACGGTAATAAACGCGGAATTATGTATTCGATTAATTTATTTTTAAATAGCCCGCGTAATATCACGCTCGCCACGTTTTCATTAACAACGGCGTCGCCGTAAATTACCACTCAATTTCAGCATCGTCGGGGGAAGCGCTAACGATATTTTCTTCTCTCTTCCCCTCCCTTTTTTCTCTTTCTTTCCCTGTGCACGGAACGTTCCAAAGCGGAGCCGCGCTGCAATTCATTAGGAACAAGAAAAAAGCAAAAAAAAAAAAAAAAAGAAGAAGAGAATGAAACAATATAAAACGAGACGAGAAAAGCAAGGTAATTACAAAAAAGGTAGAAAAAGTGGAGCCTCTCGCGTTTCGTAACACGAAGAAAAAAATGCAATTTCTTGTACGCGTTATCACCTGTTTCTCACTTGCATTCTTCCATGCGAGCCGGCCGTATTTCGTTAGATTGCCATCTTATTCCGAACGAATCTCTGCCCATTTCAAATTCTAATGTCCAACTTCGTTTATCCTGATCTTATTTTGCCACTTATTTTTTTTTTTTTAAACGTCATAACAAGTTTAAACGGACCGAGGAAAGAAGAATGTAAAAGCAAGAAGAAGAAATTTACGCGAATTTACGCGAACGCGAATAGAGAAAAGTGTTAAGGGTTGAAGCGATTATGCGAGGCGTTCTACGCCAATCAGAGTCGTCGGTGTATCCGTCGAGAGGAGTCGTGTAAACCGGTGGCCGAACGATGAGGAGAACGCGCGGAGGAAAGGGGAGCGGAGTCAAGAGGAGTGTACCGTAGTAGTCACCGGTGGCGAGTGCGTTAATTAGCGAGATGCTCACGCGAGCCGGCAATTAAAACAACATCTTCATTATTAGGTGTATATAGGAGAGGTCCCAACGGACCAGCCGCGAGTGCAAGGGACGCCAGTTACTGCCGGTAGTCTATAAACGGAATACATAACTTGGTAAACGCGTGCGTTGCTACCAGTTTGTTATTGTCGCGTTATCACGACTCGCAGCGTTCAGCTACTTGAAACTCGACTTGCATCTCGACTAACGAAGGAATCTAAATTCGATACGATAGAGCCATTTGTTCTACTCGCCTCGTAGCGTACGATACGTAGGATGATATGTACGATGTGAGATATACGTTGATACAGCCGCGTTCGGGAAGAATGTCCGATGAAGGAATCTCTCTGGCGATATGTCGATCAAGCCTCTTTTCTGTCATGAATATTCCTCGGACTCTGCTAATCGATGCTCGAATGTTTTCCATTATAGTAAACGGGAGTAAACGATAATACGAGTAAACAGGAAATATTTTCCACGATTTTCAACTTGCACCGTCATTTGCTCCTTCGAAATATTATATTACCTTCGACGTTTATTGGCTTAATCTACTTGTCCGTGCGGTTCTTCTTATCAGCTTGTTGTCATCGTTGAAAAATTGCTGATGGTCGATACACGGGCTCGGGGGTCCTTTCCTCCGACTAACCGGTATAATTAGTCGATAAGAGAACGCTCATATTCGCGTGTCAGCCGGGCAAGTAAATTACTATACGTTATTCAGATCGGGCGTGTGCTAAACTTGGCAATTTGCGAGCGGTATCGGCCGATAAAGATGTTGTACTCCGGGATCGCCGAGCGATCGAGTTTATCCGCTCGATTGGCTCCGTGTTTTCCGATCGAGCCGCGATATCGTCGTTCGCGGAACAGAGGAGCGCGTAAGTATTTATTGAAATTCGTCGCGACGCACCTGCCTCGCTTATCTTCCGGCTTAAAGCGATCCTCGTTAACCTGCGAAGCGGACAAACCTGCTCTGTAACGCATCAACGTCTTCGTCGCATTCGTCTTTAACCGGCATCGACATGGAATTCTCTCCGGCCGAGTGAGAAATACCGAATTTGCCGAATGTCTCGCGCTTAGCGATATAATAAATCGAAGGTATCGAAGCGTTATCCGTGACAGGTGTGGCAACTTGATGAACACTCGTAAACCGGTGTAATTATATTTCGTGAAATCATCCGTAACGCGTTTCAACAAGGAGACACGCTTCGCAAACGTTGCAGTCGTTAGAATTTTCTTCGACCTCATTGACAAACGTACGATAAAAATTCGATTCGACACGTTCGGATGCGTTTAAAGTTCCGTTTCGAGACTCAACAGCCACCGAATTCCATCCGAAGCATCGAGATATCTCGAGCAATCTCTGAATTGGGAAATTTCGTCGGACGGGGGAAATGAATTCGCCAAGCAACCGGAAGTTCGTACCACCAAGGAAAAAGGAGGGCGCGGTGGAAGAAGGGGAAGTAAGTGGGAATTAACGACGTAACCGACGTTTTCCTTCTGCGTTCTTACCTCCCGTTCCGTATATTTTATTATTTAATTTCAGGCGTCGAGGCGTTATGAGACATGAAAAAAGTCTTGGCGATATTGTAGGTGGATTTCCAGGTGGGAGAACACGCCCCCGAGTCGCGGCCTCGGCCGACCGGGCACCGCGCGCCCGGTGACATTATTATTCGTTATGAACGGGTTTACGAGGCCGCAAATCATAGCCGTGTTCATATTTCGAACGGCAGCACTCCTCGTTATTCAGTTTAATGGCGCCGGTATTTGAATTCTCGATCCTCCCTCCACCGCCGCCCTCGATCCCCCGATTTTCCGCCGCCTCCACACGCCACGTTCTCCTCTCCCACTTTGGTTTCCCGCCTCTGGAACCCCTCTGTCATCCGCGCGTTACAACGTTTAACGATAAAGAATGCCAGAGGCTGCGCAATGCGGACGTTCCCTTGTCGAGACCTCCCTTCCCTCTTTCGCGACGGTTCGACCAAACGAGGGTTGATATTTCCGACACAGAGATTGCCAGGGCAACGAACACTCGAGAATTCTTGATTAGGAAATTTGGCGAACGTTCGGTAATCGAATGCTAGAATTTCCGGACCTTTCGAATTGACCGATTTTAAAGTTTTCTTTTTACGGTTCGCAAAATTTCATAGATGCTTTCGACCGAATGAACCGCGAAATCCAAGTTGCTTATGCGTTTATGGGATATTTAACGACGAACAAAATGCACATAATACGCGAAAATATATAAAATGCTCGGAATATAGCACTTGTTACAACATCTAGCTTAGGTCCTGTCGAACGAAACGAAACGAAATAGATCGGGAATTTTATTTCACGAATCTTCCAGAACGATAAATCGTTAATGGATGGAACGTAGAATTTTGTCGTGGGTCAATTTGTGAAGGTTTTCGGATGTGCAAAGCTCTTTTGTCTCGTAGAATTCCTGCTAGGTTGTCGTAAGATCGTATTACCGGCGTGTAGCGGTTCCTTTGGGAAACCAGCCAGTCCCTAGTTTTGCAAAGGCGCCGCCGACGCCTCTTGAGTAGCTTTACGCATGGACGTCTTTTCAAAAATGTTTGGTCAACGTCATCGGTGGTTTCTGCACCTGGAGAAGGGTTGATACGACGCAGAGCTTCCTGTCGTCGCCTGTTTCTCGCGTACCAGAATAGCAACCAACGGATCGGCCTTATTTTCGTTTCAAACAGAATACACAATGTTTTTTTCGAACCCTTTTTACCTTTAAATACATCGTCGTTCCCCTTTTTATATCTACGCAACCTAACGAAAGTTTTCGAACACTCGTAGACGCCTTTTACGAATACACGTGTTACGTGCGTTGTACGAAACATTTTGAAATTTCATTAGCGATACCGTTGTATCTTCCGCATAGTACGTTTTTCTATATTTTATATAATACGCTCAACATACGATACGAAAGTTTTCTATATGTAAGCGTTGAGATACTTTTGCGAGTCGATGTGCAATATCTCCATAGATATTTAATTGAGAAGAAGTCGTTGCCAATTATATACTAACTTGACGGCGAAATTGTTGGCTCTCGTGACAATTGTTTAGTTTCAAAATGGCCTGGTTATTTTCCACGAATCTCCAATCGATTTTTCCCGATCCACGACAGGATTCAAGGGCGGTGTATCATGGTAAATTGGGAAGGCGCGCGTGTCGCAGAGCGCGAAAATTAAACGCTATAAATCATACGCGCGTTTCGCGTCGCTAGCCCATGAATATTAATGGAAATCATTGCGCCGTTTACAGGCCTATTAATCCGGGGTTAAAGTATTCCGTCTTTGACGGTGTTTTATCGGTTTGGCGTAGGGCTCGCCCCACGCCGCGTTATTAATCCTATCAATCATGCCGCCCACGGGTTAATTCCATTTCTCCCCGCCCTTTGACATTTCTTTTCGGCCGCGCTGCCTCCGCTAGCACGCATTAATCGTCGACGAAGATCGATCACGGGACACGTGACCATCGATTCACTGTGTCTTTAACAGCGGGTGATTAATTCAAAGCTTGAGAATTAACGGGGACCGGTCTAATCGATCTAGATTCTGGGCTAGACATGAATCTTTGAAAAATCTGCTCTTAGTTCGGATACACGAATAACGGACAGATAATATCTGCGACAGAATCATTCGTAGTGGCAATTCGCTAATCGTTCGCACTGTTCGCACACATTTTCTTTCGTAGAACCCTTTAACCATTCGGGGGGAGGGGGGTGGGACCAAACGAGATCTCAATTTTTAGAACCAACAAGCACCTATTAAAGTGGAGAGATCGTGAGAGTCGTGAGAACCGAGACGTCTAAAAGTTGCAACGAGTTCAGCATCGAAAGTCAAATACAGTCGAGGGATTTTGCCTCGATAGCCGTGGTGGGTTCAGCACGGACCCAAGGGGTGTGTTTGAAACAAAAGGCATTGTTTAACGCAACGGCAGCCGTCCAACGACGTATTCCCGGATTTACATGTCGCCACGGTGTATTTCCGATATACACACGTAACGGCGCAACCGGCAGATAAAATTCAATCGCGCCGCCTTCGGGGATAAAGCTGAGAGCAGCCTCCGCGGATCCGGGATGACCGTCGTCCAGCACAGCTCTCTGCCTGCTATCGGAATAGAAGATCCGTTTGCACAGAAATCGCTGAATTACGCTAAATTCTGGCCACCGTGCTTACCATCGGTCTCCTCTAGGGGACCCGTTAAATGCCCACTGGCCCTCGTCATTTTATGGTTATGCCAGATTTCTCGCGCGCCAGTATTCCGAGTATCAGGAAGATGAATCGTACACGGTCAGTGAGACCTTCCCGAAGAAAGAGAGAGAGAGAGAGAGAGAGTAGGTTATTCTTATGGTATTAAGTTATGGGGTTCCGCGTTTGAAGATTGACTCAAATGAGAATACAGGTAGAGGATACGCGTAGTCGATAATCTTGTCCGCGAGTTTGCTGACTACCATGATCCTTCCAGTCTAATTCCACGCTATTAAGATTTCTCGAGGATTTAATTCGTATGTAAATCGTAACTAAAAGAAATTGTAATGTATTATAATGTAGTAGGACTGTTGTTATCGTTTCGCTCGCCACGGATCATTGTTCACTAATCGAGTCTTACTTAATCGATTAACCTACTTGAGCAATTAAGAATTAAACGTTTCAGTTTCGTTGTAGGACGTCTCACGATTCTATCGGCAAAAGAATACTTGCACCACGGTAATTGGAAGGCATCGATCTTCGTAGGAAGAAGTATAACGATCCTCGGCGATATAGTTTCCGTTGTTCGAAGGTCTCGAGGCTCGTTGGAACAGGGACCCGATTGGGCGAGTACAAACCAATCATTTGACCTATTGGATCCGAGAAAGGGTGGAAGGGATCTACGGGGGAGGGAAGAGCGGGAAAAAGGAGATCGGCTCGTTCGACAAAGGGACTCCGAATAAATGAGACCGTCGATATAAACCGACGTGGAAAGCGCGCTTAGACAGGGAAATAAATAAGGAAAGAAAGAAGGAAAGGACGATAGCGTTGGTGGTGGCTGTGGCGGGCGACGAGGGGCGGCGGAGGGTCGCGAGGGCGGCGGATTTGAATATTGATTCGCTTTATTTAAATTCCGCTCGGTCTTATCGCCGGGTAGATATCTCGAACGCCGGAATTGGACGCGATAACGAAAAACGGAATGGAGGAGATCGAGCGAATAGGCCGTGGATTGCAGCCGAAAGAGAGAAACGGCGCTGGGAAATGAGGCAGCATGGAAGGAGAGCCAGCCAGGACAGAAGGGAAATGCAACCGGCAGCCGAATGGAATTTATAAAACGATTTTTCTCGTCTTCTTAAGTGCCTTCGTCGAATCGCAGACGCGTTTCAGCCTCGGGATCGCGCCATCGAGGAGCGTACGAATCGCTCGTGTGCCATCCCCACGGGAGCCAGGCGAGAGATGCGCCTCCTCGCTTCCGATAGACTTCGAAATTTCTCTCCAATCGACAACGTTTCGTCGTTGTTTCCTTCGTCGTTCACGGGACTGGAGCGGAAAATCTCGCAGATTCCACTTGATTTACATTTTTTTTTTTTTTTTTTTAGGGGGAAGAGGAAAGACGTGTAGGTTATTGGGTTTTATTTGGAACGGCGCGACGGTAATTTAACCCTCGCTTAAGAGGGTCTAGTTATAGATGTCTGAGTTGATGGATACGTAGATCGTGGCGGAATGGACGCGGTAGATGGACTGCTCTATGTGACAGGATAGGCGCGAAGGGAAGGTGCCTCTTAATAGGAGTTACGTTCGCGATAAATTTAACCCGCAGCATGTATAAATCAGAGACAGCGGAGTACTCGAGAATATTGCCCTTGGTCGTAAGTAGATTTTAAACTTCAACAAGCGGTCGTGGCTTTTATGAATGTGGCCGGGTGAACGTTCTGGAAAATTCCTGCCGTTTCCCGAGAAAACGTGCAACTTGTACGCGTATTGATTCCGTTTAAAAAAATTCCCGTTTTACTAATATATTTACTTTACGTCGAATCAACAGGGAAGAGATAAAGTATTAGCTGGTCGAAGGGGAAAATTTCGGAAGGGAGGTGACGATTCATCGACCAGAGAATAAATTTCAGTATCTGCGTTAATATTCGCGTGTAAATCCACGTACACAAGGCGATGCGACAGAGGGAACGAGAAAAGACAAGGAAAGGCCAGAGAGTTTTTATAAGGGCGCATAATTTTTCGCTCTCCGCGGCTGCAATTAAGACTTCTCGCGATGGTTTTCATAAAGCCGCATTAAATCCTGCAGCCTGGCCGCCTCCCGGCCGCTACGGGCAGAGGAAAGCCACAGAAAACCGGCAGGGACCGAGAAAATATTATTTCTTATTCCAGTGAACTTCCACGGTGTGGCCGGCATTAGGCGGGAGCGAAATAATTCTAAAGAAATTTCATAACTGTCGCCCGGCTGGGGGGCTCGCGTTGCTATAAGAGATGCTCCGGGTAATAACCAAAGCGAGAAAAGCGGTTCTCATACGGAGACCTTCGAAAACGAGCTGCTCCATGAATATAATCGTGATTTGTGGAACGGCTGTTACGTCTTTCGTTCTATCCCTCGATTCTTTATCGTTGCCCGACCAAATGAATCTTTACAATTTATTTTATTTCCGACCAGAATATGGGAACGTTAATTACGAACGAATTAGGCGCTGCCACGGGAGTACGGTGCCATGTATCGTAATTTCAACTCTACGATCATTGGGAAATACAAAAACACATCGGTGTTTCTGAAACGGAAGAACGAGTCGTGAGGCAGGCGTTTACCGCAATTTCCGCTCTCGTAGGCTCTCTGCGTGGGATGTGCACCGGATCCTGTAACCTGAAAACGTCTCTCGCGGAAGTCCACGAGATCTAGGATCGGACGTGTTGCGAACTACGCAACAGACTGCGGAGACAACGTTCCACCAAACGCGAGAAAATTGCATTGGAAACAACCACGAGTCTCATAATTCATAATGGCGCTGTTGCGATATTGCGTACGATAACAAATCGTAGGACAGAGAAGCCTGCGTTGAAATTCAGCGTAAGAGGAGGTCTCGTTGGTTGCCTGGAAAATGTTGGAAACGAGGTTGAATCGAGAGTAGCAGGAAGTCCCGAAGGCGCCATATTTCCAAAGGGGCGTAACTCCGTCGAGGGTGGAAGAAGGATTCTTTTCGAAATTTCCTCTCGACCACGTAAGCACCTCTGTCGCGCGATCTGTCAACCTCGTCTCTCTTCCCCTCTCTTCGCTCTGTCTCTCTTAGCGTAACCTCTCTCTTTCACCGTACATTGGACTATCCCTCTTGCTCGATCGGTTTTTCTCTCGTCCTCTCTCTTTCTGGCCTCGAGCTCGCGCTCTCGAGGGCGTTTTATTCGCATTCAAATGGCAGCACTTTAATTTGCATGCTAAGAGTGCTCGCCGGCCTCCCTGCCACTCTCCCGTCCGGATTTCCATTTAAACTCACAAAATGGCGCTGACTCCGCGGGGCTACAAAATTTTTTATTGAAAGATTCGACGTGGATAGCGCGAACGGTCCGGATAAAAAAAAAAAGAGAAAGGCGAAACGACCACCGTGGAAGGGGATGAAGGTTGAAAAAGAGGAAGGAAGAGTGTTAGGATGAAAGAGAAGGAAGTAGGTTGGATGTAAGAGGCGAGAAATAAGGGAGGAACGAACAGGGACGAAATGAGGAAGAGTTCACGGTTATTCCACGAGATAAAATGCCCTTTATCTGTCCCGCCGCTTCTGCCAGCCTCTCTACCCTGTTATTTTACTTCAGCATCGCCTTACTCGCTTTTTTCACGCCCTCAACGTTCCTGGGTATTACGGCCGCGAATCGCTGGCTAATTCGATTCCTTCTTTGTCCAACAGCGGTCGTACAGCCTCTTCTTGGTATCCTTTTGGGGGAAAAAAAGTCCAAGGCACTTTTGACGTCTCCCTTTGATTTTTCAAATCGGCAAGGAGGCTGACCACCTTTCAGAATTTATTTTTGCGTGGCTTGTTTTAGTTGTACAAATAGGAAATGTTGCCTCGTAGAAAAGCATATGTCGCTTGTGTTCTGACTAGTTGCAATTGCTACGGCGGGCTCAGTTTCTAGTTCGAGAGCGTAACGATTACCAAGACGATATTGCTTCGAGTCGGGCTTAATAGTGGCGTTAGACGCTGTCTTTATACCCCAATAACATTCCAACACCTAGCGTATCGTCTACAACTCCGCCTTGTCCTCTAGCGTAAACTGTGCCTTTAGCGTAAATTTTACCAGAGCAATCGCACGAGGATATTCGCGGTGAAGAAACAATCGCTACCATGAGATATCCGTATCCTGCGACAAAAATGTAATTAAGGAAAAAAGCTAAGCTTCGATAAGGTTAATCGCGACAGACGGGAAACTGTCCCCGAGACTGGCAAGGAGAAAAAAGCAAATGCTTTTTCTTAATAACGAACGATCGAGCGAAATCGTTGGAAATGTTTTTAATGGGGTCGACGGTGGACCACCTTGAGTTAATCGAATGCACTTGCATCGCGAGTGTGGCAATACGCGACCGATAATCCAGCCGAACCGTGTCAATTAGATGCCGTGGTTCGTCTGAGGCCTTCGCACAATGGCCATTCGGCGCCGAGTCGCGTATTTATGAGAATTGTACCGGTGCGGTTCGAGGCCCGGACAATGGGCGCTATTGTTTATGACAAATTAACGTGGACTGGTTGCGCAATCGTGAGCCGAGTTGTGCAAAAAGCGTCATAAATTAATTTGTAATGGCTTCCTAAGACAGAATTCGTCTTTTGTTCCTTTTACGAGACTGTTACCGATCTCATAAATCTTTGTGAAATTGCTAGAGGAAAGCTACTGTGTAGCTAGCGCAATAGAACAGGATATTGTTATAACGTGATAATGAAAACGACAATGAATTCTTAATGTGTTTGCACAGTCGTTGCGATTGTTGATGGTTCGATGAATCGAACGAAACACGTGTTACGTCGCAGGAATGTCGTTATCGAAGAAATAAAATCAGACACGTGTTATACTAGCGATCGAATTAAGATTACATGCGAAAATTTCAATTTTCTAACGTTGAATCGCGTACACGGCATATCACAGAGTTCCTTTCATCGAGGAACATCTTTGTATCGCTATCGTCAAGCGATTCGGCCGATTTGATTAGCGTCGGAGTTAAATTCTCGACCACCTACGTCATCAAGTTTGAAGGTAAATATTCGAGATGACAAGGATATAAAACAAAGTTCGTTCGTTCCTCTCAATTTTAATGAAAGGAAACGGAAAATGTTTTCAAACGGTGGATAATATCAATTCTATTAGTTAAAGTTGCGCAGGAAGTAAAATCGTAATATGGTAACCAGACGATAATTCGATAAATATATTTATTGGTATTGGAAGGTTTTTCGAGAAAAATGGAGCATGTTGCCTAAAGGTGGGTCCCGCTTATTGGTCCAACTGGGCAAACACAACCCCATCGATAACTCTCGAAGTGGTCGAAATCCAGAAACCCTGCTGAAACAATAAGCCGTTGACTCAACGTTATCCGCTTACAAGTTAAACTCCGAAGTCGGCGTTTCCGCTCGGATCTTTTCGAAAAATTCGGAATCGCGCTCGACTTCAAAGCGAACCCCCTTGTTTACGCAGCTATTAGGGTATTTAGGCATTAGGCTGGCCTGGATCCCGTGTTACTCGCCTTCGTTCCCGTTTTCATCGCGCTGAAACTTGGATTTGTCTTCCGCCACTCTGACAGGATCACCGACATCCGATCCCTCCGACGCATCCAATTGTTTCCGTTCTCTCGTCGAAACAGGGTAACTATGAATTTTTGTGTGATGGACCGGGAACGTTGTTTAACCGACCATTAAGTTTGACGAAAGGAGATTAATCGATCATCGTGTCGGTACAGTGTTCGCGAAATCCATGCAACTAGTAAATGACTGTTTCTCACATCAGGCATCCATCAAGCGATAGACTACCTCTTTTACGTAGCCGATAAACGAAACATGTAGTAAGAAAAGAGATTTATCAATAGCATTTCGCAAATACCATATGGGAGAATGCCACGTAGTGTTGTACAATTTGTGAATACACGATATATTTAATTAATATATCCCCTTGACCCTTTAAAACGTTGCTACTATCTATCGTAACGATGAACAGGAACATCCGTAAGACAATTCCAAACGTCGAAATTAACGCAATCGCTTAGCATCCCATTACGCTTTACACCAACCCCGCGCTAAAATCGAAATAAACGCGAGCTACGATAGTAGAGTGGCGGCGATCGCCTTCGTTTCGGGGGTGAACGAGTTCAATCCAGAATGATCGTGGCTTTATCGTAGCATCCGTGAGAACTGACGGGGTTGCGGTGGAGGGGTGAAAAGTACACAACGAACGCAGGAGGAAGGACTTGGGAGGGGGTGTGCAGGGGAGGGATATCGGTCTCACCCCAAACGATGGATCGTCGAAAGAAGATGTATGAAATTCCGGCGCCTCCCAGTCGGTTTTCTCCGCCGTTGGAGTAGAATATATTGGATTCTGGTAGTCAATAGAGGCAGTTAGGGGTGGCAACACACAGCCAGAGGCCGGCGGCGTTTTATCACGCGCCTTGATATACTGGGCGGCCGCTGTTAGAGGGGTTAATCTCTCACGCTCGGTTAGCTCCTATTTCTAACCTCCCCTTTCCTATTTCGTTCGCCTCTAGCCCCTCTTTCTTCCACCCCCTGTTTTCTACGCACCCTTATATCGTTCTCCCACTCCGGATACGAAATAATCGTTCGATGTTTTAAATTGAACGAAGGAAGACAAAGATAAGGACGATATTAATAGAACTTTAATTCTCTCAAAATGGATAAGTTGCTTGCTAGCTAAGAAGAACGGACTGGCGATTTCGTGACAATTTGACACTGGCAATATTTTTCGCAGCTCGTCCTAAACTCGGAGTTCTGTCGTATTCTTATTGGAAAAACAAATTGCTAAGAGGAATACATCGGAACGACGTAATATGAGAGGTTTAACAAGTTATATACGTGACTTTCGATAAGCCAAAGCTCGGTTTCCTCAAATCGTCCGGCGGATCTTCAACTTCTTACAGCGATACCTCTAACGAGCCGCGCGTTTCTCTGGACGGCTCTCACAAACGAACCATCGAAGTAGGCTGCCAATGAATTGTGCTTACTGTTCTTCCGCAGCGACGCGGTACGGAAACGGTATCGCCTCTCGGTGGTCGTCGTTAATTCTCACCTTCCGTTAACCGGTGGCCGCGGCGCGTACCGAACGCGCCTTTTCTGCTCGAGCATCGCCGGTAATTGCCGCCTGGCTGTCGTTTGCTAGCGAGCGAAAACATTCTCTTCACCCGGATGCCTTTGGAATTTATTAACTGCTTGTACCAACGACACTTCGCAGTCAATATTCTTCGGTTGCCGTTCTACTTGTTAAAACAGTCAGTCCGTGGCTGATTAATATCCGTTGCCTCTGGGAAATATCTGTTGCCGAAGCCGCTGCGGCCATCAGCTGCATGCGAGAACGACCGTAATGCTTCGCGCAGACGCGTTCTTAATCGCTTCAGAGCGTTCACGAAGCGCGAGATCGAGAATAATCGCAAGTATATGGAGATTCTAGGAAATTTGCCAACTTACGCGATACGCGTGGAAACATATCGAGGATCGTAGTACTATGAGTCAACATTTTCAGAGCTTTCATTTAATTACGCGCGCGTGTTTCAATTTTTGAACGAATTATCGCCGAACGAATTATAGTTCTCTAATCAACTATCGTATGTTATAGGTTTCTTCTCTGTCGACGCATGTCCTCAGACTAAGTAAGAAGACAATAAATATAAATCATAATGATAAACGCAGGACGCTATGTTTTAGAAACTAGCAACGGAATGACACCTGCTCCGTAAGAAGGACATCTGAAGGGACGACGGAGAGTTTCGTTCGAGAGTTGGTCATCGAGAGTGAACACTGGTCAAAGAAAAAGTGAAGTTCACTCGGCTGTTCGCGAAAGCGAATATTAACGGAATATCCAGATACCGAAAATAGCCTAAAAGATTCAGCGAAAGAAACGACTGACGCGGTGCGTTATCGCGACAATTACCGCCGCGTTCACTCGGTTTGCCTCGCGAAACAAGGGGAAGGCTACGCTCGAAAAGCGAGCGGAGGTGTTAAACGCGGCGAGGTGCGCGGCAAACAGCCGCGAAGATAAAACGTGGACGAGAACGAGAAAGGAGAGAAGGGAAGGAGAAAGAGAGAGCTCGTTAGGATTTTTCCGCGGGTGTTAACCGGCCCGGCGACGAACAGAGCGACGAACAATGCTGTCCTGTGTGGAAGCGCAGCGCTAACGAGATGACCGAACACACCGGCTGGCCCCCGTCAATTGTTTCAGCAAACAACGAAACAATGGACAGTGGCCGAGCGATACTAATGGTCGGTTTATACGCTCCTTAACTCGTCGGCTCCCTCTCTCGCCGGACAGGGAACCGGAGACCTCTTCTCCAGGCCAACGAGAAACGCTGGAGCCATATTGGGCCACCCTGATTCTTTCCGCGGTCTGATACCTCGACCTGGCTTTTACTTTTCACCACGTCTCCGACGCTACCTTCGTTCACTGTCGATATTTATACAGATCACCTGTGTACGATCGATGAGCGTCGAACTATGGATGTTGTAACTCGATGAACGTAATTCTTTGACGACCACGGACTGAAACGATGAAGTTGCATGAGATCATTCTGGAGGACAACGTGTTTGGTAGTTCTTTGAAAATTTAGTCGAATTCTCCTACCAAGTCTTTCTTTATCAGTTTCTGAATTTCATCTTCATAGTACCAAATTTTTGTACGCCAATTACTTGGACCTAATTAATCAGAGTAGCGATAGAACGGTACGCGGGTACTTTTTGTAGCCACTGTACGTACGCGAACTCCGGTCTACTGCGATAACCGTTCATTGCCAACTATTCAGATAAATAGCGGGTTCTGTACTCAATTTTCTGAAAGAACTGCATGTAGAATCTTTTAGAGTTTACCGTTGCTCTTTCTTCTTGGATAAATATTCAACCTCCGTGTCTACATCTCTACGAACTCAAGCAGCTTATTTTGGACGCAGCAACGTGGACTCTGTCAGACGACAGCGTGAAAGAAGCTTCGCGATATCTGGTCGACAGGATCTCGACAGTCGTTCGCAGGTCGAAGGAAGGGTCCTGAGACTTGGCTCGTGGAAAGGGTAGCGCGACGCGAGGCGTGCACGCTCGCGAAACAGAGAGAGCGGCCGATTCCCGATAGGCCAAATTGTTAATAACGCTTCACCCTCGTCGCGCGAGATATCGCGCTCCGCTCGCATTACCATGTGAATATAGTCGTACAGTCGTTCCTGGCGAGGGTAGAGGCCCGTTTACAGGGTTGACACCCCCTCGATACATTATTCTATGGGCGCTAATGTAATATGACGAAGGTCGGCGAGGGTTCGTACGAACGCTTATCGTTCCTCGAGATAAGGAGGTCCCCGCTAGTTATCCAGTTAGCGCGTCATTGTCCGATGATTTTAGATCGCCCACCGATACATCGTTTTAACGCTATCGACGCCACGTGTGACAACCCTCCGCCCCTTTCTCCCCTTGCCGCGTCTATAGTCGGTTACCATAGTCATCGTGGCCCCTCTGGCTCGTCTCTCCACAGCCAGATACGACGGAATACGATGACAAATGACGCGCGGCACGATCGATCTCTTCCAGCCAAACAGATTCTCGTTCTACGAGAGTCGAGATAGCGATAATCGCGGGACCGAACCGAACGCGATGGAATTACTCTTGCGGCGAACGTTCCTTTGTTTGATTCCGTTGCTCGTGATTTTCACCCTCTATGACTACTACTTTTCTCCCGAGGAAATACTTGACGGGGAATGCTACTGGAACCGACGGGGCACGATAAGTATCGTGGCATTACGCCGCGCTTAAAAGAGAAAGGAGTTTGTTTCCACGTTTGGAAAAACGTTCGATCTGTCCTCCTTTTGTTTTAACGCTGGATCGATTACGATATCCGCGGATCGTGTGTTCCTTCTACATTACGTTACACGACACGTATTTTCTATCTCTGGTCGTAATCCCTCCGCTACTTTGTTCTTCTCGCGAGAAAAATTCCAAAGGAATTAACAGATACGATCCAGGAAACCGTTGCGTTGAATCTCGTTGCGCTTTGTGCCATCATAGTTCGTGCGTCATGGTTGTTATAACAAAATCTTAAATCTTTCTTCTCTAGCAGCCTGTACATTCTCGATCTTTCCTCTTCCGCTCTATCGCACGTTATATAATGTATCTGTGAAACGCCGATTTCATCAAACTGGATTATAATTTCGCAGAAACTGTGAGCGCTCTAAGAAATAATAAGGCAACTTGGAGATGCATCTGTATAGATATTTCTTAGCTGGCTTCGTCAAGTTCGCGGAATACATGTGGAACGAGCATCCGGGTGGTGCGTCGCCGAGGGACACGCGTGTGCATCGACGTGTGCACTCGTGCACAAAGCCGGGCCGGCTTGGATCGGCGCGGAACCGCGGCGTATATACGATCCGGAGCCGGTGGTTCATAACTCGGAGGGGCCCGCACGAATGAAGTTGTCGTCGTAGGCCTCGTCCTGCCGCGGCGAAACTTATCGGTGAGAGACAATGCGACGCATAAATATCTCACGAGTTTTCTCTCTTTCTCTTTCTCTTGCTCTTCGAGATACGGTGTGTGGGATCGTGTGCGATCACGGGCACACGTGCACCACGATGCGCCGGCACACGCGCGCGTTCCGCCGTGTTCGAGCTGCAGCGGGTCAAAATGTCGAGACCGAGGGGTTCGGTCCAGAAAAACTGGCGCACGATCCTTGCCCTCTCTGCTAAAGGATACGCGCGATATTCTTGCGAGAATATTCCCCCGTGAAAGCGACTATTTACGACAAGCACGCGGACGCTGAGCCTCGTTTTACGCGAGGCGTTAGTCAGACAGGAAAGCGGTTGGTTCGGGAGGTATTAGAGTTTCGAAAGGACGTGTCGAGTTGGTTGTCGAGAAGAGTTGTCGAGTGGATTTTGCATGAAATTGTAAAACGTGACGAAGAGAAACTTCGCACGATGCTGGATTTCAATAAATGACGAGGATGATGTAGACGATGATTAGGTTATTGACACCTTGTCTAACGATAATTTTTCATGGATACATCCGTCAGACATTCCGTATTAGTTCGAAAACATCGTACGCGATTCGTATTTAGTTATGTGAACTTCGATGCAAGAAAACGTCTTCGTTGTCTTCGAGATCCACGATGCGCACTGCGAAGTGCGACGCAACGTTATAAGACGAGGGGATTAAACACGTTTCGCAACACACTTCGGAATACGATGTATTTGTGCGACGCTGAAGAATTGCGCGTCTTCATAGCCGCGAAGAAGCCGGTTCTCGGATAAAACTTCAATGAAGCCTTCTACCCAGAAAATATCGTTGAAGTAGGTACAGAAGAAAGGTATACGGTACCTTTCACAACGTAGCGAGATATCAAGAACAGAAATCTGAACGAGTAATTTCAAGATTCACCGTCGGAAGTTGTACAATTCCATCTTCGCTCCTTTTTCCACGATTTCACCGGGAAATTTGCATAGCTGAATTACATAGACCGAAAATCTTGTATCCGACGAAGTAAGTACGCGTACCATGGACCGAATTTCAGAGAGAAATTCGGCCTGCAGGAAGGATTAAGCGAAGAGGGAACAACTTGGTCCGAGTTGCTTGATCCCAGGCGAAAGCGTAAACGGGTTCGCAGGAGGCTCGAAGCGGAGCGGAATTTAAATAGCCGCCCCCGACGGGATTAACCGCCATTTTGCGCTTCCACCCTCCGACAGAGCGGCCGTAAAGGGAGGGAGATAGGGAAAAACAAGATGGCGGTGGGCGAGAAGGGTGGTCTTGCCACTCGCGGCAATTAAATGCTATAATGGCGTTAATTATTGTAGAACGTCGCGAGGCCGGAATAGTTTTGTCCTGACGCCGGAATCGCCCCTGTAATTTACCCTTTCTTCCTTGCTTTACTACACGCCACGTTTCTTCTTACCCCCGGAAGACTCCGGCATCATTTGGAAATTGAGCATAAGAATTCTTCTCAGAGTTGAATCGTCTTCGAGCATCGTAGTCTGTTTGGAAGGTTAATTTATAATTTCGAAGGTCCATTCGGGTTCTTTTAAATACCTATAACAATAAAGAAAACGCAGGATTGATTCGTCTGAATTTTCTATAGTTCTCGTACTGTGAACTCTCTCGAACGAACGTTCGTCTTTTCTAAAATTTGAATGTTTAAAACATTCACCTCGTGTCTGACCATAACAGCGTGAAACATTCTTCACGCCTAGTCGAGTTCGTTCTATCTACGGTAAAAGATATAAGAATAGAAAATTTCGGTCCATGAAGTTAATCCGGATTATCTGCCATCGTTTGTTACGGTAATTCAACGTCGGTCGAACGTCGACGAGACGAACGTTCGATTTTTCCTTGGTTCGATCGTCGAACAGGGCCGTGTAATGGCTGAATGGAAGCATTGGCCGGTTCGTTTGTAAGTGAGGAGGACAGAAGTTTCGCCGTCGCGGCGGACAATTTTGGTTCGAGTTTAATTACATCAGCCCCGAGGGACAATCAGATATAAACGGCGTACAAGGGCGACCGCCTTCGGCCACCTCCGCCAAGGGTTGGCACGGAGAAAATGGCCGGAGCCTGGTGGTTCGCTGACATTATCGGCGAAAAACGAGTGAACCCGCCTCCCGAGGCCGGCAGCCTGGGTAATTACGAGTCTTTCTTAACAAATTTTTAATTTAACCTGTTTTTCCCCTCCCTCTCTCTCTCTCTCTTATAACTCTTGTAATAGGCGAGCCACCGCCGAGGAAACGCGCGATAAATAATCTCTCCTTATCTGACGATCTTCTTGCAACCTCGTGGGGACTCTGGCTGATAATGGATAATAATGGAGATTGAGCTGCCGTTTGGGTTGGAAATGAAGTCGTTGCGAGTGGTTGTTAAAGCGAACGGTAGGTTCGAATGGAAGATGTTTCGAATCGGATGAATTTGAAATTCATGTCGTGATTTTATACGAAATTTTCGAACCAACCTGCACGTTTCTACGATCGATTAAGTCTTCCATTGTACTATCTGTTACTTGCGCAATTATCCAGGAACGTTATTGTTGCTCTCTTCCCCAAAAATCGAATAACTTGCTTACTTGCTCTTATAAATTCGTTTGTCGCGAGAAAGTTGTATTAGCCGATAGTGAATTTCAAGATGCGTTGGAAAGAACGATTCTACAACGTCGTCGGGTTTTTCTACTTTAAAATTTGAGGAATTATCTATCAGTAGGGCTTCTCAGTAGTTCAATTAACGTGTGCGTTAAGTTTAAGATAGTCGTGTGGATAGCGAACGTCCTTCCTATGTAGAACAGAGTTTCCATTTCCCTCGGTAGGAAACGGTTGATATTACCAGTTGGAAGTATTACCAAAACGAACGATTCTCTATCGACGACACATTGTTTCTCCGCGAATTTTGCGACGTAACTGAAAACCACCGTGAGAAAGATCTCGTCGATGGGTCCAGAAATTAAGCACGAGATCGAGCGTGAAGATACTCGGGAGAATCTCGGTCGAGCGAGTAACTACAACGGATCCATCGAGACGCGCATTCAGCTTGACCTTTCCGCACCCCCGCGTTCCATCCCTTCGACATTTCTCTTTTTTCATCGAACAATCTGCTCGACGGTGTTAATATAGCAGCGCGATAGACTCGAGCTTTCATTCCGAGGAGTAAGACGTTTCGAACCCCTTGGAACACGGCCTGCGAACGCATTCAGAAATTCGAACTGGGTCGTGCCTCGAAATTCCTTCAATAGATCGTGTTTCCCCTTCTTTTTCCCTCCTCGAGTCACAATAACCCTGGAAACGCACTCTCTCGCGGGCTTTTCAGGTTAACTCGCTTTACTATCGGCGGCCACTTTTCACGTTGCATTCAGCCACGATGAAGTCATCGCTCTTTTACCGCTTCTTTTTCTGTGTTGTATAAAAGCCGAGACTCTTTCCTCGTTCTTTTCTCCCTATTTTCTTTTCAGTGTGACACGCGTGTATCATACGAGGAGCAGGTCGTAATTCAGTTCCTTTTCGTTCTCTTGGCGGTGTTGATGAGATTTCTATCGATGTCACGTTATACAAGCATAGAGCTAATCCTGCTTTTATTGCTCTAATTTATTCTGTTATTATCGAGGAATAAAAATCACGAATGATATACGTATAACTTTAGCTTCATTTTGTAGCGGCCCCAAAGACGAAGATTATTTTACAACTATCGCTGTGTTTCGAATGATCGTGAACGTTCCTCCCCACAAAAGGTGACAACTTTCCAATAGTTTGACATATCGCCTGTCAACGAAATCCTGCAATTCTATTATCACAGAGATCCTTTAACGCGCGCACATCGTAAATGCATCTCCATCGCAAGGATCTATGTGATCTTACGCAATAAAGGAAATCTTTCTCTTTTGTTTTTGTCTTTTAACGTGGAGGAAATCCGCACGGACACCAGGCTGCTTCTGAAGAAAGCGGCGTGGTAGTGCCGGACGATAAAGGAAATCTAGATTTCGTCTAACGCAACAGTTTCTATTTCTCCCTCTCGTAACGATCTCGCGCCGTTCTCTGCCGAAGGGTCTGAGAAGAAATCTGCCATCTCGCAAGGGTGATCAGCGCCAGTCTTCGAGCTGAGAAACAATAATGTCGTGTGCTTTACGATACGAGCGTGCTTTCGTATCGGCCACCTACGGCCCAACTACACGAGCTACCACTTTGCGCACACTTAGGCGGTGCATGAGTAACAATTCACCGAGCGTCCTTGCCGTCGAATAAATTGCGCGAAATTACGGCACGATGTTACGTCGCGTAAATGGTCCGATAGAAAGTTCCCTCGGCGCGTTATATCGACGGATTCATTGGGCGATCGGCTGGCTAGCTTAACGAAGATCGAAGATCGTCTCAGAATTTCTACCGGTCGTGGATATCGGAATCGACCAGCGATAAACGTTCTCTCCGGAAATACCATTGATCCGCGTAAGTATCTTTTACTTACAGTGTCCGTTAGAGACACAAGGTGCCGCCTGTCAAAATGTACATCGTTTTTAAGAGACATATTAATTGATCCACGAGCTTTTAAAATTGCGTCTAACGTATATTTATTGTTTTTAATCGTATGAATAATCTAGAGCGGAAGCAGAACATTTTTGCTTTGGCGTAAGTGCAGGAGAAACGCACCACGTTTTTAAAGATGTTTGAAAATCGAATATTTTAGGAAAATCAAACGCCGTCCTCGTGAGTTTGTACGATTCTTTCTAAAGTATGTAAGGATCTCTAGGTAACATTTCTATAAATAACGGCAGAATGTGAGAAATAATATTCTAATATCGACGAGTCATCTTTCTCTTGCCACTACGAGCGAGATGGACCACTCTAACGTAAGTTACAATCGTTCGTGAAATTGATAATCATCTCTATAATTATTCGATGGACGAGAAGAAGAGTTTCTGTTACTATCTAGTATCGTCGCTAATATCGTTATAAAATTACAATAGTCATTGCTCGGATACGTTGAAGCATTTGGCCGCGGAAAAGATCGCCGAATGCAGAAATCTTCGGAAGCCTTTTACTTTCTTTCAACGCAACAATTTAAACTCTTTTACGCACATGTAGCTCGATACTGTACTACCGATATCCTCGTTTCCGGTATGTTTGACAATGGCGGGCGAACAAAAGTCCGTGTTAATCGAACGCAGACCATAGGGATCAAGTGAAACCTATTTACATAGGGTAATTAGATTCCGTACGATAGGAGCCCCGACCGATTCCTTTCCATGCGAAAACGATTTTCGCGATAGCTCCGGCTCGACGATTAACCCCTAAGTCGATCGTGCTCCTTCTCTCTTTCTCCAAGAAATATATTTGTCTTTTATCCACGCAATTAGTAAGTCAACGATATCACGATGACCAAACGCGTTTATAACCGGTTTAGGATTAACTAACATCCTCTCGTTTCTTTCTACGTAGCTTGCCTCTTTCTCGCAACCGTTCCCTCCACTCGCCTCCTCCGTCATTTCGATTTTCTCTTTTTCTTCGACACCGCTCGCCGCTCGCGAGGAATATTAATTAACACGGAGATCGATTCGGATGCCGTGTTGAAGTTAACGTTAATTCAGGGCCCGCGATTGAATCGTTCGCGGCTGATAAATGACTCGCGTCGCTCGCCACGATGTCTGTCGCGAAAGGCCTCGCGATTTCGCCTCGGTAATCTGCGATTTTCGACCGTGAATTATACTCGTTCCCCGGCCAAGATGCCGATCGCCCGCGCGCTAATTGCGTCGTCGCGTGTCTTTTCCAAAGACGCTCCTGTTTTTTGCCCCCCTCGGCAGATTTCGATCTTACGTATTATGTACTTTTTAGGGACCAGGCATTAATGTCTGGTGTGCATCCTTTGTAGCGCATTTTTAGTAGATCGAGCGCGTAAGAATAATTTGCGAATTCTTTTTTGTTAAAGGTGAAAGGGGGAAGCAGGTGCACGAAGTAAATCGATCTTACATCGTTACGTTTAAACGTAAACGTAATAATTTATCTCGAATCAATCAGGCGCAAGGATCTTCCGAGATTTAATCTCTTAAAGGAAAGAAAGATAACGAAATGAGAAGATGATAGGGTTTAAGGGGACAGTCCTGTTCCATCGACGATTCTAGCAAACTTTCCAGCCAACTGGACGAACCGTCGCACGAACCGTCGTGATAATTAAATTCAACGATGATCGTGGCGGCATCGGACGCCGAGGGACGATTCCGTTCGAATCACTTTCACTGGAAAAAGTATTACGGAAATTTGCTTTAATGGCGCCGGATTCCCTTGGAGCAGCTCCCCCCTTTGGACGGACCGATCGTCCATCGTCGATTCTTCGCTCGCTTTGCTCCGCGAGCGACTAACTTTCGCGTCCGAATGAAATTTGCATCCATTAAGCGTCGATTAAAAGGAAGGCGGCCCGTCGCGTCGTTACGAGCCGGACGAACCTTTCGCGAATAAATTTTCGTACAAATTCAGACTCGACTCCCTGAGCGAATCTTCGACATGGCAAAGAGGAACACTTCGACTTCGGTCGCTTCGTTTTAAGCGTTCGTCAGCTAAATAGGAGCGCGCGTTTCCACGAACGCTTCGCAATCGTTCGGCGAAATTGCTTATACCATAATTAACGTAAGCGGATAATTAGCGAGCGAGCCGGCAAATGAGCTGGAATTGATATCGCTATCGGCGACTGTCATAAGCGACAGAAAAACACGTGTTACATAACGAATTAGCAATATCCACTTGCCGAAAGGAATTCCTTCTGGTCTTTATATCTCGTTTTCGCTCTCCTTCCCTGTTTTCTTTTTTCTTCTCTCGAGGCTCTTTCTCTACAACTTTCGTTGAACGTCGACTGTCGACGACCGATCAAAATATTGATTAACTTTTTGCTCCTGACCTCGTCGCCATTCGCGCTTTCTTCGCGTGAATCTCTCCGCCGTGCCCGTCGTTAATTGATAATAATTAGCAGGCCAATTTGCGCAATCCGCAACAGAGTCTCTGGCGAACACGACTCTAACGATCAACGACGAAGGAAAAAATCAGCTTTCTATTCGGACCGATGGACGCGGCTAATTATTCGCAGATCTACAATTGGACGAGCGTTACGTAATCGGCCGTAGAAGCCGTCGTTTCGACGAGACGACGTTGCGAAACCAGTCCTGTTCGGTTATCGGACTTTTCTTATTTTCTCGGTAACTCTTAATTAAATTGCAACTAAATGTTCCTGTTTTTAAACGACGAACATGCACTCTTTTGCTTATTCTTATTTCGATAGGTCAGCTAAAGGGCACTGGTTTTTGTGAGCTATTCATAGAAAAACGTAGCGCTGCTTCTATCTTTATTTCCTCTTTTCTTTTTTCCCGATTTCTGTTTAGACTAGATGAGATAGCGTGGAAAGCAGCGCGATCACTGCAACGTCATATTGCATCGAGATTATTTGCTTTCTCAATTCTGACGTTATATACACACTGCGCCGACAAATTGATATAAAATTTTGCGAAATATACGAACGTCCGTGTAGATCCGCTAGAAAGGAAGGGGCATCAAGAAACTTTGAAATTTAAGGAATTTTTTCTTTTTTAAATTTGAGGAAATTTAAGGAAAGGAAAAATTACGTTGCTATTAGAAGTCCCGAATAATAAGATACCTTATCTACAGTGATAACCATTTTTGTAATTTAGTTTTGTAAAATCATCGTTACTTCCATTGTTGGAAAATTTCCGATTAATCGTCCGCGAAATACGCAGAGTCCGCGGTGTTCCTGAATAATGTTCGACATGCTACAAAAATTATTTCGATCGCGCAATGTTATTTGATTCAGCCAAAAATTTTCAATGAACGGACTGTTCAAACGTGTAAAGAAACGATTCTTGGCGCTCAGAATATATGGTCGCATTTTCACAGCGATGCGACGCGACGCGCTGCGAATGCAGCCTGTCGGAGTCGCGATTAAGCGATGGAATCGGTTTAAAAATCGGCACGGCTATCCCATGAACGGATTCATCAGAGATTCCAGCTGTACACGTACACGTACACGTACACGGAGAGTATATCGCCGAAATAATCTGCAATCTGTATCCTCGCGTGTTTTCTGCCACGCGCTTTATCGCGATCATTAATACATCCTCTCACGGAGTCCGAAATTTATCGGCAGATAATTAATTTCGTTGCATAACGCCGCCTTTAATCGGTCATTAAGCCTTGCTTCCCGGGGCAGGCGCCTTTAATTCGACGACAGACGGTGTTTTATTTGCTCTGCGTGCGCTCGCCGAGCTGCCGGCATTGTTCCATTTCCAAGAAACTCGGACGAATATGAATGAGTTTGTACCAACGAATCGTTCCATCTATAACACGTTGGTATTCTCGAATTTTTAACCTCGTTCCTTTCCAACTTTGTGTGAGAATTGTTCAAGGAAGATCGAATGAAATTCGAGATAGAATACTTACGTGTTTCGTCATGTAAAGCGGAAATTGGATACGGCGTAACGTAGTCTGCTCTACTTATGCTTCTTCGAGCTGTAAAGCAGAAAGCGGAGTTAGAATTTTCGTGCGTCTTCGATTAAAGGGAACGTCGTGCGTTCGATTAATCACGGCAATTTCCCGAACGCTTTCAACACAGAAAGCATATACCAAGTACAAAATGAATAACCGTAGAGAAATAAATAATCGGACGAAGCTGGATCTGTGACAATCTTGACTTTTTTAATCTGCCAGCATCGTGCTCGAATGGAGAGTCGTCTAAAGAAGAGAATCGTTTAAATTATGACTCGACATTTCAATGATTCGTAAAATAGAAAAAGGTATTCGCGTTAAAATTATTTTTATTTTTAAAACATTCGAAACTTTGTCGAAACGAAAGTCGTGCTTTATTGAAATCGGGAAATTTAAGGATCGTAACAGGGTCAATCTATTAACGTGGAAGTTCCTCGAATGCTAGTGGCGTAATTACGTGATTACTCGAATCGCGGTGGGGCATCTCGCGTTCGAGCTAGAGTTATCGTACGACGTCGTCGAATTCTTGGAATCTCGGGTCCGCTGTGACCTGTATTACAATAAATTTTGTGGCGGCCAGCTTGCATCGTTTATTAAGTCAGTGGAAAACCGAGGCATTGATGCTGCGTACCGATAAAACATCCGAACGATGATTTTCCAGCGGAGATGGCTGCCGGATAACGCTCCCCGAGGCCAACGAACTGACCAGCTTCGAGATCTCTGGCTGTTCCTTATCTCGTTACGAAAATAATCTCGTTCGATGAGACTTCTTGAACCGCGTCAAACGAACAGGGACAGGAATCAACAAATTTTAAAGTCTAAAAATTGATTCCGAGCTTAAAATTCTTCCACGTATATGCGAAACCAGATAATAAAATAAAATAAAATTTCTATTTACCGAGCAAGTATACATGAACGATATACTTTCTTCGTTGCTTTAATATGAAATTGGTATCGCATGCAACATCATATACCTTGTACGTGATAGCATTTACCAGAAAATTTATGGTGACACTTTAGAACCTAGAAAACAATAAGAGTATCATAATACACACGAATCTGTGCAGTTTGCTGGAAGCGTTCTCGCTTCCAACCATTCCATATAATACCAGAAAGACGACATTGAGATTTATCAAGGAGTTTAAATAATTTAAAACGTAACTACAGCATCATTCAACGCGATCTAACTTGCTAAAAAGTTAATGCCACATAGCAAAGGGGAAGAGTATGTAAAACAAATTATATTAACGTTACTCTTTCTACTAATTCTTACCACCAATTGCAATACGAATCATCGTAACTAGAAATGATTTTCTTGCTCGAAAATATCTCGATACCTTCTTATCAATGAAAATTCCGAACGCTTTGTTCGTTGCGCGAAGGCTCGCGGAAAATTGAGAATCGTTAGACCTTACCGCTAAATCTGCGTCGCAATCTGCAAAATTTCCAACGCGAAGCACCCTTTGATCTAAGCGCGAACGAGCGAGAGACGATCGTCGATCATCGCGGAGAGCGTGACAATCAGAAAGGGTTCTTCTCGCGGGATCAGGAACGAGAGATTGGCTAATTAGTCGAGAAGATCACGCGCACCTGTAACGACAGAAACGGACGAAATTCCCTCTAACTATTTGCTTATCGATCGGACGCGTAGGTAGGTCGATTTTTCTCTGGCTCGTCCATTCACGGCAGTCGAGATAATGCGGCATTAACGTGAACGGATTACGGAGTCGCACAGTTAGGTCTAACAAGCGGACCGGTAGCTTAGGCGATATTATCTGATCGATGTTATCTCTGTACATGAAACAGTGAGCAAAAGAACCGGCGAAGAGGCGAACGGTCGCCTGGTGACCGGCGACTAATTACGCGATTAAAATTCAAGCGTACCGAGCGGAAAGCGGGAGTCGAGTCGCTGGAAGCGGAGCAGTTCCGATAACGACGCGGCGATACCAACGGACACGCGTGTTTCTCCTTAGTGCCGCGGACGATTCCCGATTTGTAGGAGGTGGCAAACGCGAGCCTTTGAAATTTCCCAGCGTCTTGAATCTTATTCGGATTGGAGCAAGTCGAGTTCGAGGAATTTGAAACCTCTCGAGCACTGTGAGTTTGTTATTTGGTAATCTGAAAAATCATTTCGAGTTTCTACGCTCGATCTTAACTTTTCTAGAGTGACTTGAATCCAGGCTTTGGCATTTTTCAATGCTTTGAGTTTCGTTCGGACTAGTTCGATCGTTTCGACTCTAGAAACTCGATTTCAAACAACTTGAAACCTCTTTCGCAGAGTTTAACTCGTTGTGTAACGTCCTGCGATC
Source organism: Bombus pyrosoma (assembly GCF_014825855.1). NCBI lineage: Eukaryota > Metazoa > Arthropoda > Insecta > Hymenoptera > Apidae > Bombus > Bombus pyrosoma. The sequence goes on along the minus strand of NC_057770.1, from coordinate 4,417,871 downwards.
GATTTTCACAGAACTTGATTTGAAGTGGGATTTTCCAACATTTTCAACCTTTGTTCAGATTGATTAAGTCGCTTCTTAAGCTTCTCTGGAAAAACAGTTCTTCGACAGCGCGAATTTACTAGTTGGTTTGAAATCTCTTCAAATTTCTACGACCCTAAATTGATTCGTGACTTGAAATTAAGTTATAAATTATCTTGATACAAGTCAAGTTGCTTGACATCCTTTCAACCCAATTAACCTGATTTACTTCGCTTTAGATCGTTTCTGTTCTTTGACAACAGCCAATTTCGTTTCCTAGATTCTTGTACAGTGATAAAATCGTCGTAAAACGACCCTGATATTCGTCGGATTTAATACAATTTATCCAAGTTATATTCGTCCAACTTCAAAGAATCGACGGAAGTATTTAATTGTTCGATTAGAGGCGAAAGCACGCGTTCAACATCGATGGATAAGGGTGAAGATTTCCCATTGGGGCGTCGCTAAAAGGGAAATTACACCAAGGAAACTAACGGTCGAAAACGGCTTATGACGAAGGATGCTGGTCGAGAAGGGAACGGAAAGATCGGACTAACAACCGGACGAGCAATTAGTATGTTTTTAAACTGGCGCTAACTAGTCGGCGAAACCCACGCGATATCTACACGGAACAAGCCCACATCTCCACTTTCGCTTTCGATACTTGTTCAGACACGAAGAAAATCCAAGGAACAAGTTTCAAATAAAGTTCGCTACGATACAAACACAAAACGAACCACTTCTGCTTGGCTAGAAGATTACAACTGTGTAAGTCTGTTCGATATTGTTCTTCATGACGCTGTATCGTACGTTTATCGTACATTGTCGTTCGAAGTACATTGTATTTTCTCAAATCGTTAGATCGAAGCAACGATGCTCGAGAGAACCGAAATAAAACTCGTATTCTCAAATTCTTGCTTCGCAATACCACGATTCTCAGCCTGTCGATTTTCAGTGCACCGAACAGAGGTCATCCACTCAAAAAAAGAGAGAGAGAAAAGAAAAAGAAGAAAGACTTATCGTCTAGCTGATAAGACAACGACAATAAGAAATTAGCAAACACCACACTGAAGGATAGGAGGACCGTAGAAAAGATCGTAGAAAGAGGAGAGAATACGAAGAAGAGAAAAAGGAAGAAGAAGAAGGGGTGGCGGTAGAGGATGGAGGAGCGGACGGGCCACCAGACGAAAAAATTCGGAATATTTATGCTCGGTATTATTAGCGTACGTCGGCGATATCTCGGTGGGCATCGCTAATTAGGCCGCGCGAACGACGCTCTCGAGCCTTTCGGCAAACAGTGCTGGCTACTGTCTTTAAAGGTTCTCCACGGGTGCAATCAAGATGGTGGCGCCGGCCGCCCGGGGCGGGTCGATTCCGAAACTAATTGCCACGGCTAATTTATTCCCGCGACATGTACGCACAGAGACGCCATTCTCGGCTACCGCGTAATCGTCGCGACGTAATCGCCGGGACGCGAGAGTGCCACCAGTTGGACACCGTTGAAAGAGGAGGGAACGACGGGGTAAAGGGAGACGCGTTCACCCCACGAAGATTGCCATCGGAGCTTCGTGCCCGTGGAACGTACCCCGTGTGTCCGGACCGTTGCTCCCGATCGTGAGCTTCTTTTAAGTTTCCACTTTACGACCTCTGTGTCTGCGTGGGCGTATCACAAGAGCAACTTCACTGGAAAGGACGAAGCTCGTGGAAATTCGGAGAAGATTTTTGTCGATAAATGGAGAGACGCGGGACGCGATAGGCAGGATAAGAGGCAGTGATGGCAAGTTTGTTAAAGATGAAATTTGGAGAAGATTTCTGTCGATAAGGAGAGAAAGGTGAGAGACCAAGGTGGAAGGTATGGTTAAAGGTCGTCGGTAATTGGTGTTCTTGTTGATGTAATGAATGCGGAAGATACGACCAAGTAGCATCGTCTTAATGAAGAAATTTGTAGAAATTTGTAAAAGATTTTTGTAACGAATGGACCAAGAAGTAGCAGATGGAAATCTTTGGAACAGGTATTTAAAAGCCGTTTAGAGTCGTATCCTTTTGCTGATTAGTATGGTAAATGCTAAAGATATCGATAGGATCAAAACGTATTCCACCGAATGTGAAGTTGAGGAGATAGATGTGACACTTTTTATCAGAATGTATAATAAAACGATCTGGTCAAGACCGAGCGACCGTTTCGAATTTTTGTCTAAGGTCCAGTTAGTAAATCTCCAAGACGTTCTTCGCCGCGTCCGGAGAAGGTCGTAATTCTCGACAAAAAATCTTTATTAATTCGAGATCGTATAAAAAAGGAATACCGTAACCGACGAAGGTTTAGATAAACGATCGAATCAACAGAAACATCTTTCTTCAGCAAGATTGGAAGACATTGAAGACGATACACCGTGATTTCGTGAAATATGACTCACGCCGAGTTACCTATAGAGCCGAGGAGAGGGGACTCCGTGTGAATTGGGAGGATTGTAGTTGATTAGTAGCCGATGATTGCCGAACTTGTTAGAGGAGGTCGAAGAAAGTTGCTCGAGCTTCTCCTTTGATTGCCTCATCGCCGCTTAAACAAGTTTCCTGTCGGTTGAATAGCTTTAATTCGCCGCAAAGCGTCCGGTAACGAACAACGAATCGAGTTCGACCGATCCGACGACGGTAAATCGATCAGCCCGATATTTTCTCCTGTAATTCGTAAAAAAAAAATTTCGAAAAACGACCGGTAATCTAACTAAGGTAGGCACGGTTCCCATGCGTTCCTCTATTTCGATCTCGTGGCATTTCTTCGTTCCGTCTAACATCGATCTGCCCGCATCCGCAAAACCGATCGACGGTTCATGCGCGAAGCGTACGGGCTTCTAAAAGCCCGTTGTCATTTATGCGACCATAAATCCAACGTTATCCGAACGTTAAAGCGGATTATGGTCTATCGGCCGCCAAATAAACTCGTTCGATTTATCGATCATCGGGTCGCAGAGATCATCAGATCGTTTAATTGGCAGCGGCAATTTATTTCTACTTTCTAATCGTCGTCGGCATGCATAGGAACGATTATCTGAAAAGTCGCATCGACTTTTGTAATTAGCGATTCGCCCATGATTCTCTCATTTTTATTGATTTAACGACGTTGTACGTATGGATATGTACGAAGCATAGGCTTTTTCGTCCGTTGAAATTCAATTAGAGGCAATGATCGATGTTAATTTATTCGTGAAACGAGGAGGAGCGAAATTTAGACCGTTCTACGAAAGTCGAAGCGTAGGACTTGATATTTTCGCTTAAGAAGGATTGACGACGATACCAGTTAGGAATTAAGTGAGCAACAACAGGCGTTAATTCTATACTGTGTGTTTATTAAATAAACTCTGCTACTCTCTTGGCGACGGTTTTACATTTATACAAAATTGGAAAACAGGCCTCGGCGGCTTCGATCCACCGTTCCTTGCAGGTTAGAACTATCGTTCATCTCGCGAACATCCTATTTACAAGGCTACGTAAACTTTCAACTGGAGAACGATTATTTACACTCTATGTACAAGACACGGGAGCATGTCTGATATTGGCACAAATTCGCGATACACTATGGCTGCCCATAGAAGTGACGTTTTGTTCTTTGGGTCCCTCTCTCTCTCTCTCTCCCCGTCGTCTTTCACCAGACAAGTTCATTACTTGAACGATTCGATCGTTCGAAGAGAGAGTCCACAAATTCATCCAGAATCGTGTTTCTCTTCTCGGAGACGCGTTTCACTTTGGTTAGACTTCTCATAAAGGTATTTCACTTCGAAGGTATTGTCTTCTTGTCGATGCTTCTAACTCGCGATCGAGCACCTCTCTACGCTCTGAATCACTTTCTCACCGAAACACGTGGATTCGTCTTGCACGAGTCCGGCCGGCATCCGTTCGACTTCTCGCTGATCATCCTCTTCCGTTCTTCGATACTCTGTGAATTTCATTTCACGACAGTTTCGTCCGTTTCTCTTGTTTGTCCTCTGACATCTCAAAACTCACGGATCCTACGTTCTTCCTTCGATTCATTTTTTCTTCGTTCTTCCTTCCGTTCCAAACGGATCCAGAAACAGTTTCGCAGAAGAATCGATCGTTGGATCGAGGACAGGTCGGTTCACTACCGATCGTGGCGAGTCTCTGGCTCCTCCTGTCGCTTTCATTCTCTGGACGAGTGCTGAGAGATCGGATGATGAGGCGTTAAACCGGGATGAGACAGCATTCCGACGGGATACAGACTAGCCGGGGCCAAGAGTCCCGGATGAGAGCCGTACAGCGTCGTGTGCTGCTGCCTGACCGCGCACATCCGCAATTTCTCGATCTCCGCTTCCTGCATACGCTTCGCCTTCGCGCGACGATTTTGGAACCAGATCTTCACCTGCAACAATGAACCGGTTCGCGTTTGTTACTCGGTGACTGCTTTATACCGAGCCCTAACGGCTCGACGATTTTGTCCAGTGGTTTTCGTTGCGGTTTCGGAGTGATTGGTCAGACGATCTCGGAATGGTTAAGCAAAAAAAGCGAGTTAAGACGCAGCGGTGTATAGTTACCGTGGCAAATAAGCGACGACGATGAAAGCGGGTCGCTTCTCATGCCTATATTTACTGTATCATACATAGATGATGGATTTGACGATTGCTGGATTGTCGATAAACGCATGATGCTTAAAGTATTTGACAATTACTCGATCGCGCTACGATTATGATTATTTTCAAATGAGTCGCGTTCAGTATTGTTCGAAAATTTCTTAAATTTACGAAAAGTACGAGAGAATCGTAAATACGCGCAACTTCTAATTAAAAATCTTTTTGTTTGCGGAAGAAAGAAACGAAATTTGGATGTTGTTGTTATCGTTATTATTTACACAATATTCGATCGAGTTCGAGAGAAAAAAGAAAAGTGTCGATGTTAAACGAGCCTATGGCAAAGACAGAAGAAATTTGTCGGCAGGCTGTAGGTCTCCGTAACGAGTATAGAGTATAGTAGACGAATTGCCTCGTTGACAAACGCACTGGCGAAACTACTCTCGGGAACAGTGGAAAGCAAGACCACGGTCTGGGATAATTGGTCGGTCATCGTGCGTTTCGAGTAATTTGTAGTCTATTAATAAAATCTCTGCGTTATTCGCCAGCGTCGAAAATATCGCGCGCTAATTACCCTGCATCTGGCAACATCGGTCCAAGATCGGTTCAAAACTGGACTCTTGATTCGTGAACCGGTCGACGTGGGAAAAGGGGAGCCGAGTTTCGAGTCGATCCCTGTGTTAACACGTTACGTATGTCTCGTAAGATGTCACGAATACAGCGAGGGCGAGTGCTCACGTTGAGTCACGGGATTGCGTTCGCGAAGCGATGCGAGAATGCCGTTGTCGAGAACAAACGTTGGAAGAAAGCTGCAGTTTTCGGTACAGACGCGTGAAAGGCGATGGATTTATCGCGTCGAAAGAATAGAATCGTTGATCTAAAAACAAAATAATCGGGAAAAATATAACAGATGGTTTTGTTAAAAACGTAGAAAATTTGGCGAATACAAAAATTATTATTCTGCGAATCGTTAGTATCAAAATGGAAGAAACTTCGAATCTGAACGAGATAAATATAACGGAAGAATTACTAAATGTTAATCAGCAAGGTACTACTACGTAAAATATACTTCGCCGATACGATACTCTGATCAACGTCTGTTAGAATTTAATCTTAAAGTTAAGATAAATAATCTGTGGAAGACACAATGTTTATATGAAAAGAATAATATTAGGTGATATTTATTAAACAGAATTACAGAACCAAATGTATTTAAGATACAAGTGAGTGATATGGTATAATTAACAATGTGTGCAGGTAAAGAATTTATGGATTGTTGACAGTTGGCCAGTCACTCTCAGACTGACTGTAGGTAGTGACCCATGGTCCCTTAAAGATTTTCAAACGCCACTCTCTATACAGTAGTGAGTATAACCTGTGTAAGTGTCCTGTTCAAATGCCTGTGTAGGTGTCTGTGTAAGATTATTTGTGTCTATGCGTGTAATATCGTTGGATTCCAACAACGTCGATAAAATAATAAAAAGTAATCTCTAGTTAAACGCTGTCTGGAAAAACTTTGGTCGATTCTCTTAAAGAGAGAAAGATTTGGAAACCGTGGGTTTCTAGAAATCTAGAAACATCGCCGATTTCAAAAAAGGGAAACGAAAGATACGATACAGATTTAAGAAGAAATAAAAGCATGGAAAGAATGTCACCTGGGTCTCGGTGAGATGAAGAGAGGAGGAGAACTCGGCCCTCTCGGCGACACTGAGGTATTGCCTTTCGGTGAACTTCTTCTCGAGCGCGAGCAATTGTTGCGTGGTGAAAGGCGTCCTCGGCTTCCGGTTCGGCTTGTGTTTCCTCAGGTTGCACTTGATCTTGGCCGGTTCTCCGTTCTCTGCAACCGAAAGCGTGTTCCGCTCGAGGATCATCCATCGTCGTCGTCATTCATCGTCACTCCCGAAGCAGAGCCCGAGTAGAAGAGAGAAGGAAGGCAACGAGCGTGGGGAACGTGTTTCGCGGGTTAGAACGAACCGAGTCGAACCCCGGCCGACCGCAACGTCCTGTTTTTGCCACCGGTTCTGCATCCATCCGGGGAGCACGGCAGGAAAGCGAACGCGACTTTTTAGGGGTCAATTCATAATTTTCCCGTCGGAACGGCGCCGCAAACTGGCCTCATTACCTTTTTGCCGGCCGACCGCAAGATTCCGGCCGCGAATCGCTCCTTTAACGCTATCGCTTGTATTCATTAGCGTCGATATATCGTCCCACGGAGAAAGGTGTACACCGATAATCGACCGTTTGCCCGAATAATTCGCCCCGAGACGCTCTACGCGGGGTTACACCTCTCGATTACATCACCTCCGGACAATTACGATGTTAATGTTCCGGCACACGTAGCCGTACACCGCGTTTTGCGCGGAAATTCGCGCGTTTCGACGATACTTGGCATTTGTTAAACTTGTCTGGCGGTTTGGGTGGTTTTGCTTGCTGGTCGATTATTTAATGGACTGGGATGGCGGTCGAACCAGATCTTGTACGATCAAGGCTACGCTACTAGCAGACTACTAGTAGATGGATCAAACGCTAGTCTATATATAGTACTTGATTAACTTTTAATGATCTGAGCGTACGGGTGTACAAATCGTATACAATCCTAAACAATGGTCGAAAATCCATCGGAATCACCGTCGAAAATCTCCGACGATGTCGCGGAATCAAGCAACAGTTGTCGCAACCGGTACAACAAGTCGACGACAATCGAACGCGACGAAACAACGGAACATCTTATCAGAAACTCGAGGAGGAACGGAAAGAGAGGAGGAAGGCTCGTGTCGAAACATATCGGTTATATTCCCCGAGATTTGTCTCGAGACAATTGACAGATTTGTAGAGCGGAGGTGAACGGCTCTGGAAACGAGCGATCTCTCGAGACGAGACAAAAGGGCAGGAGGAAGATCGTTCTCGTCGTTCTGCTCTCGTCGCTTCTGAATTTCAAATTTTCCACGGAGAGACCGAGACTCCACCTCCTCCCCCTTTCCCTCCTCCGCGCGGAACCGCGTTCTTCCCGCTTCGGTATTCGCGAACGAGGCTTTTGCGATTCCAAGACAACCACTCTGACGAAGAGGACTCGTCCTTTGTGCGCCGATCCTCCCCCTTCGCCACCCACTTCGCCTTTCTTTCTGCCTTTCTCTCTCGCTACGACTCTCCGAGGGTCCCAATTAGTCTCTGTATTCGAGGATCCGTCGGTTTCCGGCCGAAAACCCGTGCAGAAACCCCGAGAACCTCGAAAACCGATTTTAATCCGGTCGATCGAGGATGCGCATTCGAAATAATTAGCTGATCTCGCGGAGATACGCCGAGGATTCCGCGAAACGATCTAGAACTGGGAAGGTTTCGTATCCTTTGTCGACCGTTGCGTAACGATTCGGTGTGGTGGATTCTCTTGGAATCGCGATGCGATTCCATTCTGTCGATCGATCACGGAAATTGGCATATCGTACGATATTCGAAGTCCTTCTTCCCGTATTTCAACAATTTTTAACGACCGATTCTTCGACTCGCGATAATTTGCCTTTTAATTTCCTCAATCTTATCGCTGCACCTACGGTATACGATATTTTCTCGTTCTTTCGTTAATACATTATTATATTATTTTTAATTAAGTTATATTACGATATATAATTATAGGTATATTATATCGTTTAAAGATTAACGGTATCCTGCGATTCGACCATTCCAAGTTTGATTAAAACGTTGATCCTTAGTTCTCACTCGAGCAATCCTACGTTTATATAGGTTGTTTTCGAAACGGGATATGAAAGATAGAGTATTGGTAGCAGGATACATTACGTAGGATGTGGGATGTGAGATATAGGAGGTAGAGAACATGGGATGGGATATAATAATTCAGACGTGTGATTCAAATAACGACACGAATATGAATATTCGTTTCAATTTGTGGTAGAAAATGAATCTTTGTAGGATATTCGCAATTTCGAAGTGAGATTTACAATCGTAGTGGAATTGACAAAGAAGGAAATCGAATTGAATGTGAATCCGGTATTGAGAATCGAACGCGGACACGGCGGTAAAGAGTGGTAAATTACTGAAATAATTAGCCGATCTCGAGGAGATACCTGGGTATTCGTAAGAGGGGAAGAAGACGGGAAAAAGACGAGGCAAAATTCAGCTCGTCCGATCGAGCGTTCTTTGTCGCGTTGCGCAACGCTTCCGTGGGCCACGATTTCTATGCGCTCTTATTAGCCGGCTCGATCGATAAACGAGCATAAATAAACGTGCTCTCGTGCGTTTTATTAGAAATCGAAATTCTAAGCAACGTACCTCGAAATAGAGTGTATTTATCTTCGCTGTCCGAATGAATCGGCTTCTCTAACGAAAGGGCAATTAATTTAGACGACACGACGTTCGTTCGGTTTAATTCCCGCGCGCAATTGCTTCTAATTTATTTACGAGATATCTTTCCTCGAAATTATTTCTACAGAAAGCAGGATACGAGTTTATACATTGTTATATTCCGATATCGATATCGGAGAGAATAATTAGGGACGCTTGTTTTGAACCCCTTCCGGTGGGTAGTTGAAGTAGAGAGCGGTGAGGCAAAGTTTGAAGGGTTACGCAATCCAGAGGAACACCCTCTCTAAGAGGCCATATTTCAAAATCACGCTGCTTCCCCCAGGCTCGTTTGCCGAGCCTCGATTATGGTCGATTGTACTTCGCTCGCGAGCCGCCCTAAATCGCGCCACAATTGAGCGCAACAATGATCTATAAATTGACACGGAGAGAGCAAATCCCTGTACCAAAGGTAACATTATATCTTTCTACGTCTAATTTCTATGTTTATTGCCGTACTTTAATATCGATATTAGAGAAATACGTTGATTTATTCTGCCTTTGTTAGTTAAAACGTTCCATCCGTCGTTTCTAAACATCCAAGAAACCAGGCCAGGTATTATGTTTTTATGTCGACTTTGACTTTCTTCGTTCTATTTAAGATATGTATTCGGTCGTCGTTTTGGAACAATTTGCGTAACAGTTTGTATCCTTGCTTGAAGGTTGAAAGAAGAGATAGCAAAGAAAAATGAAAAACTGCTAAATAGAACATTTCGATGAAGGATGGCCATACTTGGTATATCGCTCGTAATTTTGCAAAACCATTTCTGACAAAAACTGAACGCAATCTTTTATCCTTTGTTATTCGCGCGATAATCGATCAATTCCAAGAAACTGTAATCTCATAAAACTCTAGAAACCAACTTAATCGAAACTCAAGATATGCCCAAAATAAAAAAAAGAAAACTAGAAATAGTAGGTTAACGACGATGGAAAAAGTAGTTTTCCATTCGATCAACGACGATTTGCAGTTGCAACACCTTTTTCTAATAATCGCCTATTGTCTGTCGTCCGGATTCCACGAGCTCGACAAGAACCGGCCCTCTGTTCCCTCTTTTCTGTCTGCGTGGCGGCGCTCTGACGAAGCGAGAAAACTTTGATTGCCTCTTTAACGAGAGCTCCGCGCAATTATCAAGCCGCGACCTCAATAATTAGTGTTAACGATGATTCAATCGCGACGAGTCATCTGCGCGCGCGTTCCGAGAACTGCATTCCTTTTGCGGTGATTTTAGGTGACTGCCTCTTTCCAGCCGGATGTTTCGATCGCTAATAACGTCCTCACGACGATATCGTGTGTCTCAATTTATCAATTAGACCGTTTCTCTTTGACGTTTTTCACTCTCGGTATTTTAATTCGCTCGGTTTAACGTCGCTCGAGTCGTAGCATCTTTATGGTATTTGGTAAATAGCATCGATAATTTATTGGACGTATGTAGATATATACATGTGTAAGATAGATACCCTATCTGATTTTTTAACCGAGTGCAAGTTAATTCAACCGCTTATGGAGGTATAATATCATCGGGGTCCGTGAATCATACCCACTTTATATCCAAAGCTTTTTTAAAGTTACTCCGATACCTCGAACGACATTTTATCACAATCTATAAATCTTATCTTTCAATCCCATATCTTCGATATTTTCTTAAGCTCAGGCCATTTAACTTCAGGCCACCGCGATGAAAGTGTACGTCGTAGGAGTCATGCAACGGCCTGTACGTACTTCGAAATTCGACCCAATCGCAGTATCACAAGATTCTCTCGTCTTTCTCCGATGAGAAACGACGATCGATTATCTCAACTAAATACGAAATAATTTCATTTCAAACTATCAAGTGGATGTACGAGTCGAGCCCGTTCAACGATACCGCAAGTTTCGAAATTTGCCCCGTATCGCCAGAGTGTAACCGTCTTGTAACGCCCTGTACACCGCGCTCTCCCTCGAAACACTGTCCCAATCAGAATTTCGGTGCACGCAAAAATAGAAGATGGAAAGGAATCGGTGACAGATCGGAGGCACGAGGAGGGACTTCCGTTGCACCGGGACTAATTTTATCCGCGAACAACCGAGGAAAGCGAAGAATGTCGAAGCCGTCGGCTCCATTGAACAGGCCACTATCGCATTCGGTTCTCTTTACTCCGCGACACTTGCTACTTTACAATCGAGCCTTGTCTCGGACGACGAAAAGGAAAAAACGCAACGCGGAGCCGATTGGCGGTCGGCCAGCGGTTCAAAGACGCGCCGTACACGGTTGTCGTCGGTTTAGCAAATGGCAAACGACACTGGTAAAACAGTGCAACGGGTAAAAACAGAAGGTAAACGCTCGGGATGGTACTCACCGTTTAATGGCGCGTGATGAGAGAAGTGCGAGGGGAAGAAGCTCGCTGTGGCAGCGGCGGCGGCGGCGGCGGCTGCTGCTGCCGCTGCACCCTGATGTCCGCCACCCCAAACCGCGGGATGTAGCCCGGCTGGAATGCCAGAGATGCTTCCCAAACTGGAGAATCCTCCGATATACGCTGGAGTCGGTCTGACCGGCGTCGGACTGCTTCCCTGGTGCTGATGCTGTAGGTCCTCCACGTCGACTAGACTGTTCTCGTCCTCTTCCTCGATGTCTTCCGGTTCCGAACACCTGGACCTGGCTTCGTGAGAGCTGCTTCTTGGAGATTGTGGACCGAAATCCGAGTGACCGACCGTGACGACTTTGGGAGACGAGGAACACGGTGCGACTTCCGACGTGGATCCCGAGTCCGTGGAGGTTCGAACCGCGTAATCCAGCGTTCTGGAGCGTTGACCGGGGGATTCTACCCTGTCCACCTCGATCTCGGGAAACCTGGTCAACGCTCTCGCGTCCAGGGAGCCGTGTGCGATCCGTCTATGTTCCTGGACGCTCGGAGACACCGACAGGTATCTCGATCTGTAGTCACCTGGATGTTTTTGTAACGCGGAATTCGGACTGACTGGTAGGTTGTCCTGTCTCACGGGGGAGTAAGAGGCCACGGGTGATGATCTGGGTGATACGGAGGACGTTTCTTGCCTGGAGGAGTCCGACTTTTTAGTGTCGGCTAACAAGGCCGCGACGGAGAAGCTCAATCGATGCACCGGTTTCGATGTCGGCTGGGGCGCCTGGGCCTCGTGGGAACCTGGACTGCTCGATGGAGGCGTCACCGGGGAGGTCATCCTTAGTACTGTCATTCTTAGACCGCGATTGAACACCTCTGTAAATCTATATCTCTTCACTGAGTCACTCTGAGTAAATCTTCTTCGATCTTCTATGCTCTCATCTTGCCGATACCTTTGTCGAGTATCTTGTCGCCGATGCGAGAGGAGAAATAGAATGTCCGTGATTCAACGAAATGTCTTTCTCACTGATTCCACACGATCTCATCGACGCGACTCAACGTCGAAGAAAGCGAAACGATCGAATATGTAGCTATCCGATGATCTTCGAGTGACACTCGACGACAATTGTCCAAGAATAATCACGGAAACGCGTGAGGAATGATGCGTGACGCGTTTGACAGGTGAGCCGAGGATCGACGGATCGATGGATCTGCCGGCCAGCTAACGTGGACTAGCCTCTACTCGACTCGAGCTCTCCGTGTCGACTGACTTTGACCATCGTCGACTGCGGCGCTCGGACTTTTTCGTTTTGCGGGTGGAGGCGCCTCGGTTAGTGGGAGACCCAGCCGTTGTTTGAAAAGAGACGTTGTCAGAGCGGGAACGATGGTTCGAGGAGGGGACGAAAATGCGAGAAAGGGGAAATTCAAAAGTGGGCGAGGCCTCGAGGCGGCAGAAGGGGCATGGCTCTGCTCGCTCCGCCTCCATGGCCGGGTTCCTCTACCGTGAAACGGAGTCGAACCAGAGCTATATACCCGCGGATTTTTCCCTGCCAGGGATAAGTTTCTCTCTTGCAACTACGTCCAGCTCGGTTTCAGGGGAGGCACGCCAGGCAGGGATTACCCATGGATACGGTTCTCTGGTGGGGAGCTACCTCCTCTGCTGATGCACACGGACGAGAGGGAGAGAGAGAGAGAGAGAGAGAGAGAGAGAGAGAGAGAGAGAGAGGGTGAGAGAAGCAGAGCGAAGGAAAGAGATAGAGATAGCGATATATATATATATAGAGAGAGAGAGAGAGAGAAAAGTGATTTTATCGTTCGACTCGCCTCTCTACCGTAGGAGACGGTAATGAGCGTAATTGACCAATTAGGGTCGGTGATTAAGAGAGGAAAAATGCAGGCTCGCCTCGAGTGCTTTCGATCATCGCGTTGTTATTGATACGTTCTGACGTTTCGAAATCTCAGGTGGAAGTAACGACCGGCTTTCCCTGTGATCGATCACGCTCCAACTGATCAAACGGTATAATCGAACGACTACGGATCCGTCGCGCGTCGTTCGCGTAATACGGATTCCTTGATCGCTCTAACGAGGGAGAGAAACGTAGGGAGAAACGTAGCAGTAGAAACACGGGGAAGAAACTTTTGGAAGAGCGGAGATGCGTATAAGAGGAGTATAGACGTGAGAAAAGGGGCGAAGAGAGGAAAGAACTGGAAGATAGCGCTTGTTCGAGCAGCCCTTTCTCCTGGCAGATTTCGTTTGTTCGCGCAGCCAGGTATATCGATTCGGAGTCGAACGGGAGCCCTGTCGGCGCTGGAGGTCTCTTGGCCGTTCATCCCCCTCGATCGAGCCGAGTACGAGACTTTCGGGACCTCGGGTCCGTGGCGCTCGTTTGTTCTGACGCCGCTGAGATCCCATCGTCGCATCCGTCCGTCATATTTACGGTGGCCTCCCCCTACACGGGCTTGACGTAGCCCCGCCGATAAGCAAAAACAAATGCCTGCCGATAGGTGGCAGCGATAACCAGGCCGAATAAAACCTCATAGATGCTCTTCCATTTGCGCGGAATTGGCTGCAGCCGTAAATTTCATCGCGCGAACTTCCGCCGTCTCGCGCTGCCACTTCATCCGCCCGCCAAAGGGGATCGATATCTTCGTCAGGGATCGATGGAAACGATTCCGTTTCGCTTCTATCCGCGTTGTCTTCCGTAACGTTGCAAGAACTGGACCGTAGGAAAACGTTTTAGGAAGCTTGCTGTATTTTTTCCATCGGACGTGGCCGTTTTTGGCGTGATCGTTTCCCTTGGCACAAATGGAGCGACGGTGGATTTGTAGATTGTATTTACGCGGATAAATTCGATATTAGATGGCGCCAGGCCGCGTTTAAATCATAGAACGGTTTGATTACATTACAGTAGATTTAACCCGATTATGGTCAGACCGAGCGCAACTACGTTATCCTCAATGTGTTTTCATTAAATTAATCCATTTGTTTTGCGGTAACGTTCGAATGGTTTATCTCGGTATGTTCGAGTAAAATACGCGATAATATACTCGGTTAGAAACGCGAAAAGCTCCGTAGTAAAAATCGCTTCGGTTCTTCATCCTCCCCTTGCTTTGTTTCCACGGTTTTCAATCTACAGATTACCATCGGCCAACAAAAAGCCAGGCAGAGTAACGTTAAAAATCACGGAAAATCTCCTTTATATTTTTGCTCGAAACGCGAATACCGCAGGAACGAAGCACGACGGCGATTAATTGTCACGGTGACTCGGCCGAAAAGCCCCGCGCGACCAGAGAAGAACGCCGATCGAGGCTGTCGATACCGCGGCGGAATAAAAGCTCATAGACGCTTGGTCCGCGTGGAATCGGCCGCGGCAATAAATTTGCTCGCGCAAACTTCCCTGCCGGCATCTCTGCCGCGTTCTCTTTGTCGGTGTCGATGAGCGGCTCCGCGGATATTTATGGCCCTCGAAACTGCAGATTAAAACGGTAATTGTACATAGTTTCGACCTGGACAGATCGGCCTCCAACGCGGTTCCCAGCTGGGAAATCGGTTTACGCGCGCGTTATCGGTCAGTTATAGCTTATTGAATTTACGAACGCTTCGTCCGCTCTGTATCGCGACTAGATTCTGCAATACAGAGTTGTGACTACGATAAACTCGGGAAAACTCGCAGATCTCTAGAAACTTTGTAATACAACGCGATAGTTGGTCAGGAAGAAATCACGACTTCGACAAAGGGGATCGTAAAACGATTTAACAAAGCGAAATGAGATGTCTTTCGTTAACAACAGCCGTTAAAGTTTACGGGCCATTGACTTTCGAATTCATCGGCCTCGTATCGGTATCTTAACCACCACGCTGCTTCCGGTTAACCGTGGGTAGCAAGAAGCGGCAGGACCCACGTCGATCACGCGGCTATTGAAATTCTGAAATTAAACGCGGTTCCGAAGAAACCAACACAGCAACGTACAACAACGTACAAGCTTCCTGTAACGATGAATTAATTCTGTCTCGATGGAATTGTAGCGGGAACGGGAAATGCCGGATCTCGAACAACCGAGATTGACGCGAATACTTCCAACGGTTTGCCGAACCAACGAGAGCTTTCAGCGAAGAAACGATACTATCGAAATTTCCGTCGAATCTATAATACGCGTGTTTATACGTTTGTGAGAAATTCAAAGATGCAGAGGCATAGAAAATAGCCAACGTAAATGTCGTTGTAACGTTTGGTAGATAAAACGAATCTCTTTTTACGACCTTCTTCCTTGCCTATCTTCAGAAATATATAAACTTCGATAAAATATCTCTTAATTTCTGCAAAACGACGATTTCTTCTAAAATCTTCCCTCGTTAATTGTCCCTGTGAACTATAAACGGAACATCGTCCCTGGTCTTCGCATAGTCGATCATCGAGGAACGACTCGACGTCACCGTTCGCGGGAAACGAGTGTTTTCTATTAAGGATCGGGTCGAAGAGCGTTGGCGAGAAACGCGCAACGGTGGCGTTATTAAACATCGGCTACCGAATAATTAAGGAGAACACAAGTGAGATCGGCAGAGATGGTGACTGGCAGCGCATAGAGAGGGATGGGCCAATTTGGATGGTTACCAAGGCAAACGATACGTTAAATAGATAGGACGGCTGAGCGGTGGGGAAGCCGACATAATGAGGACCACCCGCTAGCTCCGCAAGACCCGCTCGGTACACGTACACGGTGTGTCATCCAGTTTCGCTTGATCTTTCCCGGGACCGTTGCCGCGTGCATGCGCGTTTCGGCAGACCCGGAGTTTCGTATTTTAGACGAAATTAAAAAAAAAAAAAAGAAAAAACGGATAACAAAACGGTTTCTGTTTGGATCGACGTTGTAGGAGTATTTGGGGAGGTCTGTTAAAAAGAAAAAATTTCGGTGAGCTGAGAATCGAGATAATTGGCGATACCTACGTCGTATTTCGAACATCGGACAACACGATGTAAGGCATAGTATTATTATTATCGAAGAATAGCAATTGGATAGAATTAAATCAAAAGATGTAGAACTATTAGTGTAATATAAAATAATATCAGCTTGGAATAATATTACGTATTTCGAAGATACGGTGGAACTTGCTGAACCGATACGATTGGGACACCCTTTACGTTTAAACGACAAAGTGGCGCAGCGTGGCCGTTAATTATTAGCACGCCGCTATATTGAGCATGAAAACACTATTTCTTTCGTCCAGAAGAGATTCAAGTCAAATTGGCGTTAAAATTGCAATCACGGTGGTCCGTCTCCAACCCCTCCAGCCCTTCATCCCCCACCTCTTTCTCTCGCACCATCCGACGGAGCTTTCTCCGTTCCTCCCTTCCTCCCGTTCACGGAATTAGATCGTCTATTCTCAGAGAACTTCCACACGCCGGTCGTGTCTAATAGCCGTTTAGAGGGATAATTTCTTCCCGTAAAAAACAACGAAACCGAGAGCCGGTCTGCAATTCGCGAAACGCTCGTGATTGATTTGCCCTCGAAAACATTTGCCTGGCTGATCGTTTCGACAAATTCTATTAGCGGAGTCATTGAAATACGCCGATCGGGGTTCGTCGCCTCTCGATAAACTCGGAAAGTTTAACCGAAGCCTTAAAACATTATCGAATATTTTATATTTTGCTTAGAGCACTTGGAATATCTTCGACTTCTAAAGGATATATTATCTCTGTATTTATTTGTATTAAAATCAATGGACTCGAAATTTATTAACGTCACGAATGGTAATGACGCAAATAAGCAGGGTGGCAAAAGAAAACGTTCGAGCTCCATTTATCCTCGGTAGCATTCAATACGTCAAGGTTGTGTACACTTCTTATTGTTCGGTGTACGAGCAAACACTAAGGTAAAATCACTTGTGTAACTTCATAAATATTTATCCAATTAAAAATTAGTGTGTCGAAAGAAATACAGTTGTTTCGTTCCAGGTGTCTACAGAAACTTCGAGGTCTTCGTCCGTCGCTTCTACGAAAGATAAGGTCGTTCGACTTTGATATCGATTGAAAGTACTGCAAGCGTGTATAATTAAAAAGCCGTAAACACCGCCACGCTTCAAACCGCCAATCGTGATTCGCTTCATAAAAACGTCGTCAAACGTTTCGTTTAAAGAAAACCATCGAAAGAGCGAAAGAGAAATCATTGAGAAAACAAATTCGAACCTTGCGATCGTGAAACGAGAAGAAACGTCGATTTGTTTGGCGTGGGGCGCCGAAAAATTCGCTTTCGCCTCTGATCGAGGGTTGTCTGCGAAACATGGGGTAGAATGCAAGGGGTGGGGAGGCAGACGAGGGGTAAGGGGAGGACGACGACACGGTAAAAGGCGAACGTACTGGCAGGCAGAGCCACGACAGGGGGCGGGGGGAGAAAATCGATATTTTAATTGGACAAAATAATTGGAACGAGCGAACGAATGGAAGATCATAATCTCCAGGTTCCCTTTTTGTATTGGCGAACCCGCGCGTCCCATCCGCCTTCCCGTTCTCCCAACCCTCGTCGATTTCACTCCGGCCTACCACCCTTGCCGCCCCCGCGCCACCCTCCTTTGTTTTTCCGCCCCTGCCGTCCCTCGCGCTCGACGCAGGCCATTTCACGTTAAATCGCACACATCGATCGACCTCCGGCTTTCACGTCCCTTTGTATCGTTGTTTTTTCGCGATTTTGTATTTTAGAAAATTTTATAGCGGCTCGATAGCAGAGGAAAAAATTTTAAGAGAGATCTTCGTGGACGAAATATTGTTTGGAAGAGAGCGGGGTGGATTTAAGGATATCGCGGAACTGTCTGACGCGCAATTCCATCGATTCACTGTAACTAATAGAGCAGTTTTCCTCTTTCTACTCTTTGGAGCAATTTTCTTTTTACATCTGACTCGTTGGATTCATTAAGGGCTGATGATGTCCACGGCCAAGACTTTGAAATGTCGGTTCTTGATTCCTTTCCAGTTAGAGAAAATCTCGTTAATTAGAGACCACCGTTGAATGGATTAATTAATTAGTAAAAATGTTCAACAATATCACCCACGCGAATATTTAATTTATCTCGGACGAACGAAAATAACGTCCGTCTAAAAGCTGCAGTTACATTTAGCCACTGCTGAAAGAATACTAGTCCATGACGCGTAGGCGTCGTGGCTCACGCGAGCGCCGCGTGACGAGCGGCGATTCCGCGTCGTTTCCAGTTAATTAAATTTCATTTTCTCCCTGGTAAGCCGCTTTCGCGACGCGACTGATCCCCGAGCGGCTCGGCAATTGTCTTTGCTCCTGGCCAACGACCCACCTGCGTCGCGGTCAATTCCATCGCCACTACCGTCGTGAAATTAGAATACAACCCCGTGGAAAATCACTGCGGACCCTCGTGCGCGAAACATCAAAGAGCCGTTGGAAATCCTCGGTTAAGTGGCTTAAGACGTCTGTTATTCTGACTATTCGTCATTCGAGAAACGTAATCTTTTCGCGTATCGTTCGTGGATCGTCATCTTCGATTCGAGAAGTTTCCTCTCCAGGGTTTGTTAGTTCGATTCGCGGCGTACACCCGCGAACGAAGGGTGAGAAGGGACGTTAGTTGGAAGGTGAATTAAATGGCTCGGTGGATTTGTAAAATTAATCGTTTAACGCGTAATTAAACGTGCAGTGTACGTAATTAGCTATTAGTCGTGGAATTTATCGAGATATAATTGACTTGTAACGCTGTATTTTATGCATAAGTATGGGTACAATAAAATTGCTCGTCCATTGACACAAAGTCCAGAGAGAGATCAGATAATCGGCGAAACAAAAAAGAAGATTCAATCCGGTGTATCGTAACGAGACGAATGAAGATGCGCTGTCAAATCATTGTCCGTTCTCTATGGATCATTGTGATATTAAAAGGCGGACGCGCGCCATTTATATGGATATTATTCGCACAAGTATCCAATTTAGGGCGAAAGAGGAAGATCAAACTCGATGCATCGTACCGTATGATTAAACGAGACAAATTATCCACTATCGTGGCACAGAAACGAAATGCCAGAAAGGAAAAAAGAAAATTAAAATTCCATTCGAGAGAATGCTTAAAGGAGTCGCGGCCAATTGCACGAGGCGCCCAAATATTTTCGCTCGGATTTCATGCCGCGTGAAATGGAGCGTCTCGCGTCGGCGGAAGCACCGCAGGGAAAGGAGAAGTCGTGGAAGGAACGAGAAGAGACGAGGAGACGAAAGAGAAAGAATAGGAAGGAGAAAGAGGGCTGGAGAAAAGGGGGAAGGTCACGGTCGAGGAAAAGGGTCGCGCGGAGGGCGTTAGGGCAGTCGACACCTCCACACGTGCTCGCCATGCGTGGCTAGTTAGAGCGGCGCCTATCAGCCAACACGACGGCTAACAAGTATATACCCAGAGATCTGTAGCTCGCTGCACACCGAGTGTATACTTGTTAGTCCTTAACTGGGGGACCTGCTTCCCGCCCTCTGTATATCGTGGCTTCTACGAGAGCTCCTAATAGTTCATTTGTTTCTGCTCGCTTCCGCTCGCTCTTCCTGGGAACTCGTGATCATGGCGCTGAGCCGAGTTTCGAGTGGACAATTCCACCGAGCGTGTGGACGACGAACAACGTTTCGTTCCTTTTTATCGAAATGGGGCTAAGAAGCAGTTGCGTGGGGGGAAAAACGTATGAAAGGCGTATGCCGTTGATACTTGTGCAAAGGAAGTCGTACGAATACCACATTCCTTGACGCGTTGACAGCATTGACGAACGACGAGCGAATATTAATATCGATCGTTCGATGAAAATGACGATGAAAACGATTCTCGGAAAATCGCCTGGTTGTTAGTCGTCGAAAGGTAGTAGGAGAAGAAACGAGGAACGAAGATGTTGAGGAATAAGTACAGAAACGTTAAAATTCAGGATCAGATCGCTAATTTAAAGCGTCGTACACTTTATGAAACATCAATTTTATCGGAGAACGTATATGTTGGCGCAGAATCTACGAACTTTCTCCTGCAGTTCCATGTAGATGCGTAAGAACTTCGAACCTGCTTCGTACACGAGAATTCCTGGAGAAATATATCCAATTTTTCAAAACTATTCTTTCTTCGTTCTGGTTCGTTCTCGGGCCATAAACGGCCGCTCGATACAGCCGAGGAAAGTCATTGTGAGCCGCGAGTGCAGCTGCGAGAGGCAGTTCCAAAGATCTCGAACAGTGTGGAGTGGTGAAAGGAGAGCGGCTAGGTTTTGATCGACAGTGGAGGAGTTTTCACACGGCTCGAGAGTTTTGGGAAATCATTAATATCGTTCAGGAGAGGATGTCTACTCTCTCTCGTAAGTAGAGCGTTTAGGCGGGACGTTAATAGGCGGGCACGGAAGCGCGCGCGAGCTTCTCCGCGAGGCCACTTAACGCTTCCGCTTGGTGAAGAGGTTTTGTTGCCGCTTTTTAAGGCGTCCTCCGCTATGAGATTTATCGCGTGTTTAGATCGGCCGACGCCCGGCCAGATTAAAGCATTAAATATAAACGGTGCCGACAAGCGACCAGAAAATTGCTGCCGTTCACGAGAATCGACGAAAAACTCGTGTCCCCGATCCCCGTTTCCGACGATTCCGCCTCGATTTAGCTCGAATCACTCTGCAACGCCATAGTGATTATCGTCTTTCTCCTCCTCCTCTGCTCCTCGGAGAGAACGTCGAAGTGTTGTGTCTCTGATTTTGTAATTTGTTTTTAAAGAAGCACTTCTATCAAACAGCTTTTTATAGAACAAAACAGCGATACGAGACAAATTGGAGAATACAATGTAAGCGAATGATTATAAATCCCATTTTTTGGTTCTTTATAATACTGAAACGAGAATTGACGAAATCGTTTACACGCAAGCAAGTCCGTGTTGCGATATAAAACGAAACGAACAAAAATTGTCATTTTCCGACGTCTGGAGAAAATTAAATTTTCGCTTGAAATTGTGTTTTTCGATGTGAACAAAATATAAACTCAGTTTATATTTTTGTTGCGTTATCAGTCAATATTCGATAGATTTTCCTTCATTTTTTATTACGTCTATCTCACTCGTTTAAAGCTTCGTTTTCAATATCCGCCCACGCAGATTCTATTCCTGTTTTAAGTTCAACGATATTTTCTGTATGTGGCTTCTCCAGATCGTAAACTTCTCTTGCCAGAGTGTCCCATAGGTTCTCGATCGGTTTCAAATCAGGCCTCGATATTGTCCGTGGCAGTAATTCTGCTTCGAAATTTTGAAACCACGTTTTTGCAGCGGTGGCTGTATGGAAAGGAGCATAGTCTTGTCGAAACATCTTCTTGTCTTCTATTTCAGTTATGCAGGGCAATAATTCGCTATGTAACGTCTTCTGAAATCGTTTAACGTACACTTTACCCTTCGCGAAAACAATTTCACGTGACAACAAAATCCAGTCATAATCGGTGGTTTCTTGAAAATGACGAAGAAACATTTATTCACAGCATTGTATGTACTGTATGGTACTGACGAAGAAAATAGACATTGAGGAAAAATATCCATAGCTTAAAAGTTTGTAACTTTTGTCAATTCGAGAAACAACGGATTTCGTCTAATTGGACTTCGACATGCCTGAGATATTATCTGAGATTTTAGAGATCAAGCGTTTAATCAAGAAATCGACACCCTGTATATATCGTAACACGCTTCTACGCTACGTTATCGAGCGTCCGCGGAAATACTCTTTTATTTCTTCTCCTCCTGCTAATCACGTTCCGTGCATCCGCGCCAAGAATGCAACACACGCATCTCCACGTTCAATCAACTGTACGCAAAAAGAAACATTCTAGCCGAAAGGTTCTAAGTAGAGGATAAATGTAAGAAGTGGCGCGCGAACGATTCGCTATACGTATTAATCGCGGCACAGGCAATTACGCGGTGCTAACGACCAGGTTGACGTACGAGCCGTCGCGTTTTCGTAAACACGTTTACGAGGGCGTAGCGGCCGCGGCTGTAACCTAACCGCCTCGTGTTTCGCGAATTTCATGGACAGTCGTGTCGCAAATTGCACCTGTCACGAGGCGTCGTAATTAGCACTCGGAGCGTTTAGGGCCCATCAACCATGATGTGTGCACTCGCCGCATTTTTCTGCCCGTGACTCGAAGAACACCGATCTCCACATTCTATACATTCGACAATTTCAAGAAATCGCCGAAATGTCGCATCTGCTTGCTAGAAAATAGGATCGACGATGTTGTTCGAATCGTATATCCGATAGATGTTGCACAACGTGAAAGTTACGTATCCGAATTATTCGTAGCAATCGATAAAATCGGACTCTGAACGTTGATTCGCGCGGTTCTCGATGCGTGTCTTTAAGAATTTTGTTCGAATGGAAATTCATTTTACGAACCGGATATTACCAAAATTCTGAAACAATAGCCGGTTAATAACGTCTGTGACTTGAATCGTTTGACCAATTTCAACGTTGATTTATACGGTACTGGATAATTGCTTGAAAAAAGAATTATATTCGAGTGGAAATCCGTCGAAGAAATTACGTTCTATATTCTTGGTTGGTATCTTCAATCCGGGAGTAGAAAGCAGCACCCGCAAAATAAACGTCGACACCAAAACCGACCGATAAAACGACGAACACGAGCGGAACTCGCGATAAACTCTCGCTCGAGGGACGTGTTCCGTTCTTTTCGTGGCATCGAGGGGGGACGACGGGTTTAATATAGATCATCGAGACATTCGGATTTCACGGGAAACGAGCGGTGGTAATGAAGTGTTAATTGCGAGGGAAAAGGAAAGCGCGACGGGGAAACTCGGCTCCGGTGATTTAGCGAAACTCTCGGGTCCCTTGGCTTGTTAGCCGTCCCCGAGGTCGCGAATAAAAACCGCCATGGTCGAGCTAGATCGTGTCGCATTAGCGTTAATTTCCTCGGTACGTTTGCCAGCTCGTATCGTGGCTGGCATTCGAATCCGTTTTTATTCTCTTCGGATCGCTCGATCGGTACTTTTCTTCTTTTCCTTCCCTTTCGGTCGCTCCACCGATTACGACGACTTGATAATTTCCGCTCTCTGCCGCTGTTTACCACGTAGCAACTATTAAGCCACGTTGAAAATTAAACAGCGAGGTTATTAAATGGGAGAAGAGTTTCTTTTTGCGACGGGATACTAATTTCGCAAATTATAGACTTTAGAGCTCTAGGAGCTTTTGGGACAAACATTGGTACTGCGGCATAAATTAAGTGCAGTTTCCGTAGGATTAAAACTCCCAACGATGGGAACATTTCCATTGCAATTTCTCGCCTCGAAGATTTCTAACATTCGAGGTCTTCCGCGCGAGGTCTAAAACTCCAAAAATTAAAAAATTCCATTCTCATCGAGTCCATCCACTTTCAATTCGTTTCGCATAGCTTTCGACTTTCAAAATCTTCGTCTCGGACGTTCGTAGTTTCGAAAACCTTTAGATACCGTACGAATCGACGCGAGTGCAACGCATCTCGAACACGAAATAACGCTAGTCTGGCTGATTATCGGTGCGAGATACGCGACGATGTACGATGATCGTGAGACGCGTCTCTCGGCTCGTTTCGAAAGCCTATGTTTAGCTTGGACGTTTCGGAGATGAATGGTCGCCGTGCGTCTCTTAAAGCCTCGTTTCGAATCTTTTTCCACCGTGGCAGCGGGACACGCGTGCTATTCTACTCTCATTTGCGGGAGAACGGCTGCTCGCATAAAGCGTCGCGCTTCTGCACACCGCTCCGCGAGAGTTGTCCGCTAATTAGAGGTGTCAAGCGACCGGCTGCCTTATGAAAAATCGCTCCACGCCACCGTCGCTGATACATCGTGATTGTTATTAATGAACGAGCCTGCCTGGGAACGTTGGATAATAGTGTTTGCGTTCCCAATAATTTGTTTCGCGTTTGACGTCTCGATAGGAAATCGAAATAATATTTATTCTGCTTCGAATTTACACTTATGGAACTTGCTAAAGTACATCGATGTTTTACGATCGTAAAGAAAATTAGCCGTTATTTAAATATTTTTCGAGCTGTTCTTTCGAACGAGGTTCGACTGCGAGGAAACGGTGATCGATGAAAGAGAAGGAAGTATTTGTAGAAATTCTCGTGATTGCTAAACGCGCGCTCGTTCGTCATCGTTAATTCGCAGACTGTTCGAACATGCCACGAACACAGACGAAAGGGAGGGCCACGCGTAAACGCGAGTAGTTACGTAGACGTTTAACGACAGGAAGTGTTGGCCGAGAAGAACATATGTTTCGGGGGTGTCGCGCGCGTTCCTAATCATTACACTCGTGTTCGACGACCGTCTCGTTATTTCGCTCTTCCATCTTATTTCTCTCTTTTGTTTCTCTAATGGATTAAAATATTCTCCATGTTTCTAATATTTTCAATCGTAAGTATCCAATCGTAGTATCGTTTGTGCAACTTGCTGACAGGCTCGATGCGCGTATCTTATAACTTCTTCTGGATAGCGATCGAATGAAATCGTTCGAAAAGTCATTTCATCGAGATGGTGGATAATAACGAAACCAGATTTCTTCGTTTGCGTCGTGACGGAAAATCGGAGCGGAGGAACACACGGCACACACGGGGCAGCGCGGAAGGAAGGAGAAGTTGGTAGAGGGAATTTATAACAGCGATTACAAAGTTTACGGCGATAACCTTATTAATTCAGTCGCATTTATCTTTCCGTAAAAATTCATTAAAATGCCACCGGGACCCGAACGATCCCGCCGTTTTATCAAAGGAATTATGGCGATGACACGAGTTTATCTACCGTTTATCTCGATTATGGTAATAAGCTCGCCGACTTTACAGGCGCTAAACTCCCAACGGGATAAGTTGTCGAGACGCGAGCCTCGATAAAATCCTCGCGATAATGACATAATCATCGATATCGCGATACCAATGACCCAACGAACGTTCGACAGTCAGCGGGGAATCGCGCCGCGATTCTTCCCCGTCGTGCAAATCTATGACTCCTGACTTTAATGTTAACCAACGAGTAAGAAAGAGAATATATTCCGAAGAATAAAAGATACTCGAATAAAGCAAAAAATATGGCAACAGGAGAAAGTAGCGCAAGGCGCGCAACAAGACAAAACGAAGTACATAGGATTGTGATAAAATGATTCAGAGGATCGGTACAGTACCGCAGGTGTAAGAAGCGTTCGAGTTAGGAATAGAACGATACGTATTCAAAAAGAGGCCTCTACTAATAACAAACACTAGTTTTACGCAATAATAAAACATCGTTGCGCTTCGTATTTAATTTAATTTGGATTAAATCAGTTTGCCGAAGAAAATAAAACGACAGACTTTAGTGGACCAAGTGGCTTATTAGCGTAAAAGAACAATAGGCGCGTCCGTGCCATTGGCAACAAAAAGAAAGAACCTAACGTACGATACTATGCAACGACGAGCAGCGATTGCTCGTAATAACGTGCGGTCTTAGCAATTTCTTGGTCCTCGTACATTTTCGATCCAAGGCATTGCCATTGACAAATTCGGCAGACATAAAATCAACGGAAAGCGAAAGTAAGAAACTCTAGATAGCCACTCGGCTACTAAGATTCTACCAGATATCCTCGAACTTCCGCGAACAACGGAAAGAGCGAAGAGAGCGAGCTGGAGATGGAAACGCGAATGGCGAAAAGAGAGCAAACCGAAGTGTCCGGCTGTTCTGGCTGCGACAGGAAAGTTTGTTTTTTGAAGTCTGTATTGCTTACAAATGTCTCGGTGTAAAAAGCGAGCAGTATGCTCCTAATGAGTCTGGTTGTTAAAAGAGCTCTCCCGCCTTTTTTACGCCTGGCACGGCCTCTCTTCCACCCCCTCGCGTTCGCCACCCGTTCCTCCGCTTCCATTAGGCCGACATTGTAGCCTGGAATCTTAATATTTTCGACGACGGGATTCGTGACAGTCGGAAACCCCGTCGATTCGTTTATTTCGGGAAAACGCGCGCATGAATCCGTCGCCCGAGCGACCAAATAAGCCTCTCGAAGAACATTTTACGACCGCTAATGGCCGCGACGGAACAGAGAGGTCGCCGACAATTTTTACGAGTCCCCCCTCACGAATCGTTCCGTCCAACCACCACGTTTAGAACTGTTTGATGCGCAACAGCAGTCTAGAAACTTGAGAAAATTTCCTATCGACGTATAGCACAGTTTCGCGTTATACGACCATCCCAGTAGCCTCGCCAATTCTTGGAACCGACTTCTGTACCAACTTCTCGATCCTATTAGCTAGCCAAGCATTTTACGATTTCGTATCAAAGCGGCCCACAAGCTCATCTTCGAAAAGGTCGAAAAGTCCAAATGACGAAACGCGTCGATCTGGCCGAGCAGATAAGATGCCAACCTAAATGGACTGTTAGCGGAAGAACGCCTGTAAACCGTTCTACAATTTCGCGTGGAAATGGCACGCAAACAAATTTCCGAATGATTAAACCATTCCGTAGCGAGAAGGAAGGAGAAAAAAGAATATGCAACGTGTATATGCAGAAATGAAGGAGTCCATATAACGAAACGTGTCGACCTGGCTGTTGCTCGGAGCAGGACGCGCTAATGTCGACCGTTGTAAATGGTTTTCGGGCGCACTTAAACGCCCATTTCCTTCGAAATCCGGCCAAATCGCTTAGGCCGAGCAAAGCGTTCCAATTAAGAGGTATGCGTCTCGCTTCTGGCATCTCGGCAACGAGACGATATATTTTTTTTTTCTCTCGCTCCGCTTCCCTACGCGCTGCTCTTGCCATCTCCCTTTGTCTTCGCTGCGTCAGCTTGCGGCGAGTCTCACGGACTCTCGCCTCCTTTTCCTTCTTTGCCTTCTTCCCTTCGCGAACAAACTGCCAAGCGGGAGAGTTTCGAGCTCGCGCGTTAAACAGATGAGAATCTTTCGGTCTATTAGTGGAGCTGCCACCGTTTTGCCGCGTAAAGAGAATTGATATCTGCCCCGGTGCACTCCTCCTTCTTCCTTTTCTTCCTGTTCGACACTCCCGTTCCCGTTCTTCGTGTCCACCCCTTCGCGACGTTTTATTTGCGCTCCACTGAAGCGCGCGTTCCGCGCGGTTTGTTGATTACTCGAGCTGGATGATCGAACGCTTGATGGATTTTCAGGCTGAATTTATGTAAAAATAAAAAGAGCGTAAAAAAGATATTGTGGGAGAGTGAATTATAGCGTGTGCAGGGTAACGCGTGTTTGTGGATGGTACGAAGATCTTAAAGTGAATATTTGCAGCGAGTATAATCGCAGGGAAGGTAAACGAATTTATCTGGCCGACTATTATTATTTATTCGGCTATTATTTTTATTCGATGGTAAGTGAAAGTTTTTTGCAGATGCTCGTAACACGGAGGAAGGCGAGTTTTCAAATATTTTTAGACGTCGAAAGGGTTCAGGAAACGGTCAAAAACGGTCGCCTTTGTTTCGCGTTCGATCACGTGCAACGCGTACGCAGATGATTCGTCGCGCAGTTCCGCCGACAATTCGCGGCGATCGTAAACCTGGCCCGCAACGCCGACGAGGAATACTTCTTGGAAACGGTGAGTGAACACGTGTTTAGAATTAGGTGGCGTGGCACGAGGGGACGTATGCATGACGTCGCCGGCGAAATTTCTCAGCCCCTCCACGATCGACCCTCGATGGCAGCCTTTTTCGTAAATAAATACTCTCCGTGTAAACTCCGTTAGCCCTGAAATGCAGAAAACAACCCTGTGCCTTCGCTATTCTCTATTCTTCGCTTCCCGAAACATCCCTTTCTCCTTTAATCGCGACAGCACGGATTAAGGATAAACCAGAAACAGAAAGCTGGAGAGAAAAAAGCATGTTGTGACATCTTCTTCGTAGAGCATCGAAGAAACGAAATTGTGCCCTGCTGCAAGAAGGGAGTCGCGTTTTACAAGGAGACCGCGGCTTAAATCACGCAACGGGGAGTTAAGTGACCGAGAGCAGAGGAGGAACGAGGCGACGAACGAGAAGACAGAAGGAGGAGGAGAAAAAGGATAACGAGGGAGGTTGAGCTGGTATTCGCATTCCGGGAGCGCGTGCCACGATGTCAGTTTGGAAAGCGAATGATACGTAATTTATAACGGCGTGGAACTAAATACCCCGTTAGATGGAGTGTCTCGAAGGGAGGGACGAGGAAGCGGAACAACGACAGAATCTGACGTGGCGAACGAAGACGTGGAAGAGTGCACGAAGGACAGAAGGCATTGGTGTATGTCGTGCGTGGAACGAGAGAATCCGAGGCCGTAGACGAGAGAAGACGGGCCGGTGCCTAAATATCGAGCACATGTCGGCTTCCCCCTTGAAACGCGCCCAAACGAAAATAGAAGCCACCACCGTGGACCACCGTACGTCATCTTGCCGAACCGAAGAGTCTCTTCTCGATGCTTGGCTGTTCTGCGGCCTCGTGTTTGCTGTTACGCGGCCCTGTTTTCACGCGTTAAGTCGTCCGTCTTCTTCCTACTTCCCTTTCCGTTTTTTTTTACCCTTTTTTCTATTTGTTTTGCGGAGGTGGAGCGTAAAGGGTATCGTTTACCGGTTTTGCTATTCTAACCCCTCTTTTCGCGAGTAATAAACGAATAGAAGTTTGTGGGAGGAAGTTGTTTTCAAAGAGAACGAAATAACTCGGAGAATAAAATAACAAAGGGCGCGAGGTGAGAACGACAGGCGTTCTCTAATAGACTGGCTGTCCTCTTGATCGAACGGGTCGTAAGTGCGCGACGAGTTACACCTCCCGAGGTGTATAAACCATCGGCAAACAAAGTCAGCGTTGACCGACTCGTCTCTCCTAAGATCAACAAAGTTAAATCACCGAAGAAAACAGGAATCGACGTAAAAACGTTGCACCGTTGTTGGTCAAAATTAATATCCAAAACTGTCCTTCTCTTATAGCGGTCGTATCGAAGACGATTCAACGACGACAGAAACGTCGACAGTGCCGTTTCCCTTCGATTAATTCGTGTTCCATGTTCCGTCGCGATCTTTCTCCTCTCGACGCCCAATTTTCCTCCTGCTCCACCTTCTGTTTCTCTTATTTTATCGCGAGACAGCCGGCAGAAAAGCGGGAAAGAAGACTAGGAGCAAAAAGAGCGTCGCGAAGAAGGAGAAAGGAGAGGAAGGATGGAGCGAGGAGACGGGCATCCCCTAATAGATCGGCTGTCTTCTTAATTGACTAGGTGGGTCGTGAACGTCTGACGGCTCGCGCCTCCCGTCTCGAAATAAGCGGCTGGATTGACCGTGAATGCCGAACGAGGAATACCGACCTCCCTCCTTTAGCCTCACGAATGATGGAGATTGATCGTGGCAATTATATAATCGACGCGGGGCCGCTATGAGCGGCCGACGCTGCTCGCGATACCTTTGTTCGCAGCAAGCTTCGTAGATCTTTTTCAGTACCTTAGCAACGAATTTTTTTCTGCTTCGTGATACGTGACGTCTTCTATGCTTCGTGAAAAATTCCCGGAAACGTTAGAAACGTATGCGCGTGGAATCGTAAAACCTGATTTACCGTGTTAGTTCGAACGATGCAAACGTCGAACAATAATTGTAGAAAATGTAACAAAATTATGCTTAAATAAAGTTACAAATATTAAATATAATACGCGTGATATCTTCCAGTAACGTTTATCGTTCTACGTCAAACAATGAAAACTATGGCCACGGCTAGCGAAGCAATTACAAGGAATTCCAGTGCCAAAATTCCTACGAATGCCGAACATAGCGGAGAATCTTTCGGTGGAAAATCTTTCGCACGACTTTTACGGAGAAGCGTCAGCGGGGTCCAAATTGTTCGATTGTCCGTCTCGAGTGGCTGCGGCATTGTCACCTGGCCGCAGCTGTCCCGTGCCTCTTAAATCGCAATTATGCGAGGCACGGCAAGCCGCGAAAAAGAAGGGGGCAACGGGGCCATTTTCTAGCGTTTCGGTCAAAAACTGATCCTTCAACTGGTTGACAATGGGCGCAGAACGAATCGACTCCGGCTTTACCTTTATCCGGCCTTCTCCTTCCTCCTCGTTGTCGTCGTCTTCCTCTTTTTCTTTCTCTCTTTCTCTTCTTGGCTTCTCGGCCGGCCGAGATTGCCGTATTGTCGAGGGCGTGAGGCCCTTCCACGGACCGTTTTCCTCTCTAACGCCATTCAACGCCACGAAAACGAATTGTGTGCCTCGTGCACGTTCCGCTAAAGATGAAGTCGATACGACCGAAAGAATCGTGGGTATAGCTTACCGTTTCCTTTGGTATCGAGGACACCTTTGCGTGATTTCTGCGATGGATACCATTGGAAAATTTTCCTAAAGAATAGACCCACTGTTATTTTTCCTTTCACCGAAGAATTACTCCACCTGCGTCGAGGTTCGTACGCTTTAAAGCGTTTTATTGTCGAAGTTAATGTGCAATTCGCTTGTAGAAACTTTGTAAGCTTTCTGACGATTGACGCCAACTCCTATCGTATACCTATTTGGTTTGAATGGAGGAAGATCATTTATCGTAAATCTCCGCCGAACAATGAAAGATTCTACGTTTGGCCGAATACTGTCCCTAGTCGAACATTAAATACAACGAGAAACAGAACACGAAACAGCTAGAACACAATTTGGAAGAATTCATCGTCGAACGCGATGAAGTGTTCACGATCACGAGGCTACTCGACACGATTCGCGGAAAAAAGATTTCACGAATTTTCCGAGCAGGTCGAAGAAACGCAAACATATCTCCTACTTCGACCTCGATCGGTTGAAGCTAGCTCTGTTAACAAAGCCACGTGTTTGAAAGCAATAAACCGAGAGAGTCGAGAAAAACTTCACACTAATCCATTTAAAGGCAAAATCGTAGACTCTGGAAACGATCGCAGTGGGAGGAACGGTCAGCGAAATTGAAAGAAGCAAAGTTTCATTTCCAGGACTTTAATGAACCAAACGTGTGGTCTCTGAGAGGCGCGAAGCGTTCTTGTCTCGAGGATTGTGTCGAATAGAAGATGTCTGAATGGTGGATTCGCGTCGCTGGTGTAAAGAATCCAGTTGTAAAAGATCCGGCGGTGGCATTGTGCTACTCGGCTCGAACCGTGCACCATTCGAACTTGTTTAAATCCTTGTAAAGCTCTGGAAAGAGGATGCGGCCGTGGTGTCACTTTCCTCCCTCGAGTGGCTCCGATTGTCGACCCCTTGAAAAGAGTGAAATTGAGTCCGACAACCCGAACCCGCAGCCCGAGCAGGTGCTCGGAACTTCCTCTCTTCCCCACCACTTTTCCAGAGAGGACCCTTCGTAAAATCACCGAGTCTGAAATGGATCCGGAACGCATTACCGTAATGGAGCCCGATCGCTTCCCTTAGAATTTTTCACTTCTTGTCCGACAGTCACGACCGTATATTTAAGACACTCGTTTTGATTTCTACGCGATACGAGCCATCCACGAGCCACGCCGATCACCTCCGTAGATCGCAGAGTATACAACAGCGACGATGTTACATACGCTGTTTTCCAAATTTACGATTCTTCTCGTTCCACAAAATTTGTCTCTAAATGTGCGGAGTTTAGTGGCGATGTCAGGCGCCGTGATCTTTTTCTTCCAGCAAGACCATAACAACAGACTATCTGGTGAAAAATTGTCTTCGTAGGCTGTGCTAGAAAGCGACTTGATCGATATCGAGCGATACCTTTTCTTTATCTTTACGCGTGCGTACGTATGTATATCGCGTGTCGTTCTTCCACATCCACGTCCAGAATCCCCCTGCACGAAACTTCTCCAAACGAGTCATTTCTCACGTGACGTGTCAAGACGGACGCTGCTCGCGACGTTCGAACGTCGAAAGCATGCGATCGAGGATGAACGTTTTAATAAAACAGCCCGCAGCAAGAGTCACAAGACGTTCTTAAATACCGGTATTCTTCCAGGCGAGTGACTCGGAATCGACGGGTCCCAGGGCTCGTCGTTCGTATTAACGCGGCGTTTGTCAGCTAACGAGCGGTTTGATGGGCCGCCGCGGAAAAGGCATAAAGGGAACGAAATCTCGAAAAACATCCTCGAGGAATCTCGATACGTCGTGGTCCCGCGACGCATTAATTTCCCTCCTTTCTTTGCCACTCTTTTCGATCCACTGACTCGGTATAAACTAATTTATTCTCGTAAAGATGGGATTAACGCGGCAGAGAGAGCGAGTTATCTCGTCGTTTTGTAGAGATCCGATGGCCACTTAAGCTGCCATTTGTTCTGTGTAATGGGCCGTGATCCTCTTTTTTTCTTCTTTGGAATCCTGATAGATCACTTTAGGGGGAAATTATGGCTTGGTATATCGTGTTAAAAGGTATTACGAACTCCTATAACGCTATTATAACATTTAAAATCACGTATCCATATGTCAAACGAAAAGTATTTGACTAGCTTAACGACCGAAGGGCCGCTTCGCTCGCATGTAACGCGAGTAAGCCAGCAAACACCAATTTAAAATTAATCAGAATCAAATTATTTTTTCAAACTCGCTGTGAATTTATAGTCAGTCAATAATATTCGTGATAATATACCTTCGTAGCTTCGAGCATGGGTCCTGTAACTTTCTTTCTCTTCTAACAGATACGATCTACGATGGCTAGGAAAATTAGATCCAAACGTGTTCGTATGGTTCGATTATAAAAATCTGAGATACGAGAACGAAAGTGATGAAAAAATACTCTACTGGAAAATGAGAGCATGCAGCGATACATTTTGTGGCCACAGTCTGCTGCCTTCTTATTCCTGTAAACGCTTCAATTCTCCAACCAAGATTAACAAGATCGAAGAACAGAAGACGAACAACTGAGAGAAACTCTGTTATGATATTCCGCTAGAAATCAATAAAAGTCCCCTAATGTTGGCTCGAAAGGCAACCGATCGAACGAAAAGGACGATCCGCTCAACAGGTTAATGAGCGAAATTAAGGAGACTTGCAACACCCTCTATAGGAATCGAACGGTCGACGATGGAATAGAAGGCGATATAGTGGTTGGAGGGCTTGGAAGAGTGATATACAGTTCGGTAATGGTGGCGGACGATCCGACACCTGGCCCCGTGGCCCCCTTTGTGAGAGGTGGCTGAAGAGCGAGCCCCACGCCATCAGTGGTCCCCCATAAACTCTGGCGTGCATTCAGCTAAATGGTTCTAAAGTGCTTTGAAAATACGAGCCCGCTACGAAAAGCGTCTCTCACCGCCATGAAGGCAGCCCTTCTATCTCTCTCTCTCTCTCTCTCTCTCTCTCTCTCTCTCTCTCTCGCTATCTTCACCAGCCAAAACGATATGGGTGGTTTCTCTGGAGAATAAAAATGCAGATTAGGATTAACAAGCCGGGACGACGATTCCTGGCTTCCGTTGATTTACCGTCGTATAATTTTCATGGACGGCGTGCGCTCGCACGGCCAACGTAATTTTTTCCTTCTTTCTCTTTCTTTCTTCGTGCCCACTCCGCGACTCGTGTTTGTTGAGATACGTTATTAGGATTATTTGCTTCCGTGTAATTTTCATTCGACCCCGGATTAAGGTAGTGGAATTTTCAAGCAGCCAGGGTTTTCTCGTCTCGAGTTACCGATTGTGATTCGGGCATCGATTCGATGGAATCATTGTGGCGTGGAACGTGGAAACGGTTGGAAGAGATAAGTGCGAAGCGTTTAAACACGCTGTTCGTGCTTTGGAGAATATTTACCGAGCTGAACGGAGAGATCTTCCGATCGAATTACTTCGCAGATATGGGGATAGTTGTTCGATGTAGAATGGAAAACTTCAAATTCAAGAATTCATATGCACGGTCAAAGGTTGGATTAGTCTAAGCGTTTCGTTAAATACAGTTGGAAAGTGCGGCTCGAATCGTCAAATTAACATTATATAGCGAATTTCTCGTCGAAGCCAGCGAGAAAAATTCGAGCGACGCGCGTGCGTGGGTAGAAAAATGCGTACCGCGTTCACGTCGTTCCATCGATCCCGGGAATCAAAGGCGAAGAGTCAGGCACAGCTGCACCTGACGAAAATCGCGCGTTACGATGATCGATGCTCCGCGATTTCGAAAATTCCTGGAATCATCGATTCTCTTCGCGTGTTTCCGAAACTGTTTACCCTGTAAATTGTTCGCGGTATCGTAACAAACAGATGAAAAACTATTCTTCTTTCAGAAAGCCTGAAAGCTACTATCGCTTGTAAACGGAACGTTCTAAAAATATTCCCGGTTTTTTCCAAATCACATTCACTTTCATACGCTTTGTTTAGATTTTTAAAGCTCGTCGTTTCAAGCTTAAACTTCGAAGTGTCTGATCGTTCGTTAATGATGAAATAACGAGTTCTTATGGGACATAGACAATCGGAAATCGATCTTCCATTCTCCTAGCAGCTCGTGCAGAACTGTGGAGGTAGCCGTGCAAGCTGGATGCTTTTCGTCGTGGCTGTACGTCGTCCCTTTGCAAGGAGGTGTGACTATGTTTGAATACACTGTTGATTGGGCCATAAATGTGTCTCTCAACGTACAAACACCTTCCTCTCTCTCTCTCTCTCTCTCTCTCTCCGCTCGGGCATAGTCATTTTCTCGTTCGGGAACCTCGTGGCTGGAGGGCCACACACAAGACTACAGCCGTTTGATTGGTACCTCCCGGGATAACGCGGCGTGATGCAATTGAATTCTAGTTTGAAAGATGGTCGCCGGACAATCCCGCTGTGCTCGACTCGAAATTACCTTTTTCCGATTACTTTGCCACAAACCGCATTTTTCTTTCCTTTGTATGAGGGCACGAGAATAATATTTACAGAATTGTATACGTGTACATTGAAGATAGGTTACGTTATAGCGTTTAACAGGCTGCAGGGTTGGGCGTCGTGGTTGAGGAGACTGAAAGTGCAATTGTAATTTCGTAGTTGAACGCGAGCCAAAGGCAAACACGAGCGAATAATTGCAGCGAAATGTAGCGGGACAGCGACGACACGAGCTCGGTACCGAACGATCGCTCGGCAAATTCTTGGAACTGTCAACAATTCAGTAACGATGGGTGGTCCCTCGCGATACGTGCGGTCCGATGTACATCGGTGCAAGGTCGTTGCACCTCGCTACTACATCGTTTACCCGAGAGGATGATTGTTTCTAAAACATACGCAAGATGGAACTGACTCGACGCTAAAGAATTGTTACGTACGAGTGCGTGCTATACGAGTTAGAAAGTCTTGAAAAAAAGAAGACGCTTGCTTCTCTGGTGGTGGTAGGATGGAGTCAAAGGCACGCAGCAAACTCGGTTCAA
Organism: Bombus pyrosoma; assembly: GCF_014825855.1. Classification (NCBI taxonomy): domain Eukaryota; kingdom Metazoa; phylum Arthropoda; class Insecta; order Hymenoptera; family Apidae; genus Bombus; species Bombus pyrosoma. The sequence continues at coordinate 4,382,347 of NC_057770.1, read as the reverse complement.
AGAAGGGTAAGTTGGCGAGATGCAGGCTGGGATCATCGGTTGCATCATCGCGAGACATCGAACTTCCAAGAAGACCGTCCGTTTGACGGATCCAATTAAGCGGGACCACGGCAAGGTCATTAGCATTGATACCGAAATTCGTGTTCCAATCAAAAGGCATTCTTCGTGTATTCGTGCTGAGGTCATCGCCGCGGCGCGGCGGTCGAAGATTCACGATGATCCTGATCGCGATAAGTAGGAGGGGAAGAGGGCAGATCGATCGCGATAAATCTCTAATAAAATCAGACTTCATTTTTACGATCGACTAATTATCGCACGAAGAAACCATGCGAAAGTTGAAACCAAACGAGCCTGTAGATAATACGAAGCAGGGAACGGAATAGAGGGAAAAAGGGGGAGAAAAGCAACTACCGCAGCTTTCGGACGTGCATCGTGAGATATTAAATCATCGTACGCGGCCGCGTGTCGATGAACCTTCGAAATTAATTTCTCTATTCACCGCGCTGGGCGGCCGTGTATCAAGGTCGCGAGCTCATTAGCCATTGATAGCCGCATTCGTGGCCCAATCAAAGGGCATTCTTCGTGCGCGTCCGTGCTGACGTCAGGTCTCTCTCCGACGAACGCGTCGGCCAGGAAAATCGAAATCCTTCGGGACGTGTGGCCGTGTCTCGTTCTCGAACGAGCAGAAGAAACGATCGAGGCGAGAGGAAATAACACGGCGCTTGGTAGAAGAGGATAAAAACCGAAGGAAGGCGGAAGAGGAGGAGAAGGAGGAGAAGGAAGAGGAGGCGGTGGATAGAGCGTCGCCCGGGACAGAGGGAGAAAGTCGAGGCCCGTTCAGAGACTAGTTAGCACCTTCTCTTAAGTCCGCGCGTTCTCGAATCAAGGCGCGCATTCTGCTTGAGCCAGGCCGGCCAGCCCGGCTACAATGCCGCATTGTACTTAAATCAGATTCAATTTGGGCCCCATTGAAAATTACGCTTAATAAATTATTTGGGCAATTCATAAATCCGACTCGTGCGGTGCCTGACTGCTCCTCGGGCTCTCGTTCTCCGAGGACTCGCCTCCATCCGACCGCGCCGTTTGCCTCTCGCTTTCGAAACGGCGCAAAGCTCCTTTCCAAAGACCGTTTACTAATGGACCAACCTGGCTAACGTATCCCAGGGACGTATTCTCCTATCTCTCCTAGCCGTAATTTCCTAGTCGAGTTTGGAATGGTTCGACTATCGGGTGTTACGAATTGCGAAAAATCGCCTGGAAAATTTTGTTCAAGATTCTTCGAGCTACTCGGAACGTGGACAAGTACATTTTCACCATTGAAAATTATCAATCACGGTGGAAGATTGAGATTGTAATTTAATCGTTTATTTATTGGTTTATCGATGACTACGTATAAGGCCTTCGATGTTAGATAAAAGGGATAAAGCGAAATAAGAGAGGAGGAATATAGAAGGAAAGCGCGGCAATCATTGCATCTAATTGATTATTAATTATTTATTACGAAACGTAGAGTAGATACGAGTTCGGTATTACAGTAGTTATCGTAAAGTTGAAAAAATGTTTTCTACGCTGTGATTAATAATACAGATCGGGTTATCCAGCTAATACGATTGCCTCCCGTAAACATTTCAATCTTTCTATGCGCAACTGCTTACGACGATCATCGAATTGCGTAATGAAATATCGTTGGAAACGAAAACAACGTTCGCTAAAATTTTCAGCAAGAGAGGCGTTCGAAGTTGAAAACGATTTAAGCCGACGAATGCGGCCCTGAGGACGATTAAGCTCCGCTCGGAGGGTCACCAGGTAAATACGCACGCGCTCTTACATACACGCGGGCCACGATTATCGACCTGCACGTGTACGTCGTTTATACTACAAATTAGTAGGCAGTTATAAATGACACAGTATCCTTATTATCGTACTAGGCTTATTCCCGGGCCTCTCGCTGACGTTTGACCGACTGTCCGCTTTCCGACCAGAGACCGTGAAACGACGAGTTTCTTCCGAGGATTCTGGCCACGAAAAATTATTCGGCCCATATATCTTTCGCCAGAGACCGGTCTGTCACTGATTAATGCAACGTACACCGCGTTTATTGTCAAGCAAACTCGTACGGCTCACCACTCCGAGATTCTACACGACCACCGAACGGATCCCCGATTCCGTGATCGCCACTCGATAATTGCCCCTTTCGCTCGAACACTCGCAGAGTATAGTCATTTTTCAAGCGGAAAAACGCTGGTGTATATTTATCGCGAGATTCGACGAGAACCGCGCGAGGGATAAAAAAAGAAAAGGCAGAAGGCGGAGACGTAGGAAAATAGGTAAGAAATTTACGGTTACGAGGAAACCACGGGGCGAAAGGTACGGGGGTCCTTTAACAACCCGCAAACAAGGGGCTGACACGTTCAAACAATCGTGAACGAACCGACGAACCTATAATTAGCGTAGGATCCCTTTGAGGATCTTTTTTGGCACTCGTTTTCTCGAGCAGCCGGCTCATCACGATCCATCCTGCCTCTCTTCTCTCGTTAGATCGTCATCTGCGAATGTTCGACATGTCGACGGCACTCTGGCCACACCAGTCTCAGAAGTCACCGCGCAAAATTGCTTCGGACCATGAAAATCCGACCGCGTTTCGGCTTATCTGATGAATTTCACGGAATAGTTCCGAGTGTGTTTGCTATTCTTCAGGGATAAAGGTGCGGTCGGATGCTGTCGCATCGAACGCCGAGAAACGATACGCGAATTCGTTTCAAACGGATCGGATCGGGATATGGTTGAGACAGAGAAACTTTTCACGTATCTCGCGTAGCTGTCGAAAATGATTCGTCTTTGGTCAACTAAATCTTGAACAGGGCGAAGATAGTGGAAATCTCTGCAGAACGTTTCGTTTGGTGGCTTAAAGAGAATTATTTATTTCTATGGCACGAGCTTTTTTTTTCGTAGACGTTGCTCGTTCGATGAGTTCCCTTGTTATTCCATGAAGAGGTCGTCGAAGACCGTACGATTTACGAGATATATCGCGTCTCGTGTCAGAAATCTACTTTATCTCCGCATGTTGTTGAAACCGTCAGTGTGAATTCTAAGAATAGGGAGATATCGTGTTTACTACATCGCATTACAAAGTATGCATAATTTAACTCATAACAGTCGGATTGCGACGAGATACTCGAGACAAGCCTATCGCTAATTGGAGACCGATATAGCGCGTAATAATTCCAACTCTGAGCGGTTCGCTCCTAAATCTCTTCTTCTAACTTCTGCGTTCGTTGGTTCACGACCTTTCACGATATATAAACACCGAAATATCCATTTTCCAGGAAAGTTTCTACGAAACGACGATCATTCTAAATTCTACGCTTTCAACGCCAATCTGCTACGGAAAACGAGGCAATAAAGAGTAGCAGGCGTTTTGTGGAATGAACGATCCCCTCGGAAATTCCTTTTCAGGCAGAAGAAGAACGACGGTACGGTGGTTATCGCGATCTGAACTATGCCACGTACAATTAGTTGAAAACAAGATAACCAAACGGACGAACAACGTCGTTGGAGTACGGTGGCGATTATAAACTATACACCTGCACGCTGCCGTTCGAGAAAAGCATGCATAGACTAGCGAAGCGGTACAGGCACGCACGCGCGCGCACAGCGAAATTCATTTTGCACTCGACGGTAATTAATTCCCCGCTCGTCAACGTCAGCAATTAAAATTATACGTTAATGATTTGCAAAAACTTGTTTTGTTGCGGATGGACGGCGGTAAACGTTATCTCTGTCGGCCTCTAATTATAGCATCCGACTACCCCCCGACAGACGGCGCGAAACAAACGAAGAAAGATGAAAAAGATCTTATTCTTCTTCACCCTTCTTCTATCTCTTCCCCTGCTTTACTTGTAACGCCTCGAACTACTTGCGTATCTTTTTCGGTTCTTCTTCTTATCCTCGTGTTGTTTTCTTTGCTGCTTCCTTTCTTTCTCTTTACTTTTTTTCATTAAATCAAAACCGACAGGCGTCTATTTCATTTTGTGTTTGAATCTTTCAGAACCTGTTACGCGATACTAATTCCCTAGCTGTTAGATTAGTATTACCGCATGCAAAGTATCGATACACACGAATTGGGACTCTCTGTCAAAGCTCTCTAGCGACGATCATAACTATTTCCCTTCATTTTTCCGATGGTATTTCTCTTTTTTTTTTTTTTATTATTCGTCACGTTGCACGAATCCAGTTCATCGATCGTTGTTCGCGCGGTACAAACTGGTTTATAAACACACAGCGATAAAGAGGGTGCGATTGTCTCGTTTAATAATCGGGATCTCGCTGCAATTTCGCAAAAGTCGTGAAAAGGACTCGAGCTGAAAAAATATATAGCGCTGGAACGGATTTGCCGGGGAGGGCGGACTCTACCGAATATCGCTAACGAGCTCAGTTGTTTTCCGTTTGAGCAGCTGTTAATTGGCAGTGACTAATTACAACGTATTATCGAGAAGTTATCACCACGTAGCGCTTTTATTAAGCGTTCTTCTGATCCTCTTCTCTTTAGATTCCCTCTTCCTATCCCGTGTCACGAGCTACGATTGCGTTTCCACTCGTTACATACTACGTACACATCTCGAACGGTTCGTTTACACTCGCTGCAGTTTACCGAACATTCACCGTTCATTCACGAACGATTTAACGTTCGAATAAAAAAAAAAAAAAGAAAAAAGGAAGCAGCAAAAAGTATAGTTTTGCAGAATGTCGGTTTATTTATTGGAATATTTCGTTGAACTCCAGCGGTGAAAAGCGAACAATGAGCTACATGGAGGCTTCGGTGTAACAGCTTGTCGCGATAACACGAATTACAACAGAGTTCGAAGGCTAGATCGGCTTGACGAATTTCTGACGTGAACTAATTGCCGATGACGCAAACTGGGTATTAAGAGCGCAACTTCATTGGAGGGAGGAGATGACCTTAACCCGTTTTTTTTTTTTTTTTGCTCGGAAGACACGTCACACTTTGATGTCTTTCTGACGAACCATATTTTCGGAGAAAAAATTACCGGATTATAACTGTGACGGATAATCGACCGATAGTCGGAGAATTTGTTACGAAACTCGTTGAATTTTTTTTATTGTTCCTTATCTGGAAGAAAAAAGTCGTATCGTTTCGCCGAAATTTGGTTGACCCGCGATTGGACTAGGCGCGACACGCGCGATTCTCATAATCGACAGTGTATAACGGCTTAATTAATAATTAGACGGCCGATTCATAAATCAAGCAACTTTTTCCACAGCCACGAAATCGATGTGAATGCCCAGGGAGACGTTATCTTCTGTGTAATTAACGCGATATGCATGCCACTGGAATATACACAACCGCGATATATCGGAATGCTAATCAGCGTTCGCAAACAGCCAGAGAAGAAAAAAGTAATTGGATCGTGCAGATACCAATAAACGAGCTCGCGTTCGAGTAAATATTTCATAATCTGCCAAACATACACAGCCGAGCTGGATCCCGCCAACGCATTGTGCGTTTAACAACATTTTGCTGGCGTAACGCCATTTACGAAATCCCATAGAAATTATTCCCAACAACTTACCTGACTTATGGTTTCTGATATTAAAACCTCGATAAGGTTAATTATATAATGCAAAATTTCTTCGAAAAGAACGATCGGCCAAACAAACATCTTGCGCTGTACGGGGATAGAATTCAGTAACGGCAAAACTACTCGATTTACTAGATCGTAAGCGATATTATATAAAATTGTACGTACATGGGATAGAAGCTCGCTCGCACTGCTCCTCTGTGCTTTGCATATTTTTCACGAATCCTTCGTTTTTGTTTCACTGGTACTTTAACGCTTTGATCGTCGATAGTTTGCTAGCGCGTACGATACGGGGAATTCCAGGCAACTGGGCCAAGCCATAGCTTCGAAACGATAGAAGATAGAAAAGCTTTCGTTTGGAAAAATTAAACGGTTTCGAGCGATGCATCGCGTGATACGTGGCATCTCTCCTTTTTTAAATGCAACTGTACGTTCTGTTATAGACCGTTCGATACATTTTTTAATTCTCCACAAAACAGGTATGAAGCTCGAAACCATTTGATTTTGTCGAGAATCGTGGATCTTAATTGCCGAAATAAAAGTAAAGGGACACCAAGGTTACACTTGGAATTCATATAAAAATAGTTTTAGATTTATTTAATAAACGATTCGCAGGATCTTCGTCGATATACGTTTGCACGCATCTCAGCACTATCTTTTTCTCACTATCTTCTATACCAGACTGCCAACGAAACGGTTACATTCGTCTGTTTTTCGAGACGCTGTGCACACACATACTTCCATACACTCGTATTCACATACGCGTGTCACTGCTACGCGGCCAATCTCGTCTAGCACACAAAATTATACATATCCCAATAGATTTCTCCTAACGCGATTAATCTTTATCTTGCACGTTTTAACCGTCGTAATTTCTTGAACCAGTTGCGGTAGACAGCCAGTAAATCGCAAATATTTACTTAAAATGTATCCCACATATATACGTATAATATAAAAATAAATTTCAATTTTAAAATATATCACAACTATCCACATTAAACGTTCTCGTTGTTTTACGCGGGTATCCCAGATAATCTCTCGAATGACAGAAAATACATATAAAGCTCCTCTGTTTCGGAACCAGAGAACATCTCACGTTCGTGTTGCAACAAATTCCTAACAAATAATGGCCCTGTTCGTTATTCTATCCAGAGGAAATTATATTTCTTTTACAGACCGACTGCCTCTTGGTCTATCTCGTTCGTTGGTGCTAATTAGAAAACTGGCGCCTCGCTCGTTGCCGAACGGATACCGGTATCGAATTCGGAACAATGACACCGCCATGACTAATTGCCACTGTGCTGTCCATGCAAATTGCCGATCGGAACCGACGAGCTGACCAAAAGGGGCACGAGGAAAATTCGAGCAGAGAGGGAAGGGGAAACGTCGGCGAAGAGAATCAAAGGATAGCAGAGAATAGACAAAAAGGAATTCGCGCCGCTCGTTCCACTCGAAAAACGCGGCTTTGCCACGCCCTGGCGTCGTGTCGGCCTTCTTAGATGAAATTCGACCGTCTGCGGAACCCGAAATGCATCCCTGGTCAACCCCCTGCAAACGGAACAGACTTTGCTGTCGCTTTCCTGCTGGAACAACTGGAAAACGAATCTGGTCGTTTCGTTGGAACGATTTCCCAGCTTCTCGATGACGGCTGTTCAAAGGATAGGAACTGCCCTTGAATCGATATACGCAGGGTGTATTTGAACTCAAAGGATGTTAGGTTCGATATGGGCTATTAGTAAAATGAAAAAAGTTGACGGGACGTAGCAATGAAATTGGTAAAAGGGTAAATTATTTTTAATGGATTTTAAAGTTGAAAAAAGTCACGAGAACAATAGAGTTTAGCAGATGATAAGGCAGCATCAGTTTTGATGGGTTCTGTGTTGAAACAATTTTCGTGATTTTTGATGAGGATTAAATCGATATTTGCAGGACGCACTTGCACTAGATTGGACAAAGTTCTCGGATGATGATAATAAGGGTGAGTCGATACTCATCGATGAAAACAAAGGAGCAACGTTTTCTTTTAGATTTTTATTCGACTCCTTGAGACTCTCCGATTCGTCCCTCCGGAACAAAGTCGAAGAACAACGAGTTCGAGAATCACGCGTCGATAAATCCTCCCCAAGGAAGAAGTTGGAAAATTTGTGTTTGAAAGAAGATCGGTAGTTCATCTGGTAGTTTCTCCAATTTCAAGTGAAATGTCATCGATCCTCCGTCGCTCTTCCAAGAATCTTCGGAAAAGCTTCGATATTTTATCTACCATATTAAACATGTAAATGCTTCGATCACTCCATTTAACAGACCAATGAAATTGGATACAATTGGCAACATGTAAACCAGCTTTCATACGTTTAGCCTGACTGGTATGATTTCCCAGGTTTCTCCCCGCTCTGGCCTGAACGCGTCGAGTATCCGTGAATGCGTTCATTGTATCGGAATTAAAGTGTTAGTACCTAAATAGACACGATTACGGACATATCGGGTGTGCTCATGCATAACGATACGATGCATGTCGATCGTCGGTCAAAGTTCATACTCTTTCTTAATTACAGCTGCCTTGATAAGGATACGGATTTATTGGGCTCATTGCTTTCGTGATATGTATATTTGCTCGCTGTCCGACTCGATTTCGATAAGGCCTACATCGAAGTACTTCATTCAAATTTAATATTATGTTGATTTCTTATCGAATATTTTCTCGAAAAGGATTCGCGCAGATACACGTATCTATACTTTGATATCGCAAAGCCACGTTAGAAACGTACGTCGAAAAGAAAATACAAAACCGTAATAAACGTTGTCAAGTGGTTGCAAGAAGGCAGAAACTATCGAATTTGCATCCTCATCAGATTTTAGCTACTCGTAGAAATCTCTTTTTCTTAGAAGAAACACATCGAGTTGCGCGACTGAACTATCAAACCATGCAAGCACGTTAGCCGAGACTATTGGCTTAAACTAAGAAACGGGACGATCGAAAAGGAGAGAGCCTCGATTACCGCAGAACTTTATTCCGTACAACGCTCTACGATAAACGAAGAAGGACAAAAATCGGATTCGAACCTATACTCTCGTTAGCGAAAAAGCCTCGACACGCGTTGGAGGAAAGATTAAACACCCCGGGACGATTATTAATTCGCTGTAAACTATTCGATTCGACCATTTACGACGATATTTATAGGCTCCTATCCGGAAGCTCGATCGAATGGCTCCTTAATCGGCGTCAATTTCATCGGAATCACAGATGGGAAGCACTGTCAACGATTGTGCATCCTTAAATCAACGCACAATACACAGGCCACCCTTCCTGAGCGTTTGCCCGGACCATCGTCCATTGTACGCCGCGACACGGTTGGTCGGTGTTCCATGACGCGCTGATTAAAAGTGTAACGTTTAGAAATTGCAGGGACAAGGCCTGGCGAATGCGGCGCACGCGTTTTAGATATAATCATCGTTAATTATATCGACTGCACGTTGCCTGACGTTGTTATCGTCTTACCGCACTCGAATATCTATGCCCTTCGTCGTTCATCGTCGATCAACGTCTCTTAACGATTTCAAGGCGTTTCGACTGAAAGATGAAAGGATTGCTCGGCTTGTCTTATTTGTAGAAACGGCGAATCTACGACGAAATTGTGGAACGAAAATGTACAGAAACTCCGCAGAAACAATTTAGCTAACACTTTTGCTATATTTTGAGTAATCTTTAGTTGCTTCCGAGAATGTACAAGGTGCAGAGTGACGGTAATTGAACGGAGGAAACATTGGATCGAATAAAGCGTCGACGCGATTAGAAATCGCTCTGAAGAAACGGGGAGAGTTTATAGCGAAGGAAATTGCAGGTTGCCGCCTAAATTGCATTTTTATTGCCCATGGCGAGCACGATATTCGTGGAAACATAGAGCTCGCCGTCACGCCGTTTAAATTTGCCCCCGACTGTTTAAGATAATTTTATTAAGTACTTTCGTGCGAGCTATCGTGTCGTGATGTAACCAAACCGTGATGTTCGCACCTTATACGAAGCATAGGCTACTCCGTTATTGGCATATCGTTGGAGAATCATGCGAAGATTATCGAAGAATTGAACTTGCTTCGAAAAATGTGTGAGGATCATTGAGAATCGTTTGAAAATCCTTGGTAATTCGTTCCAACGTTATTCACGAGCATTCCAAAGTTGGAAGTCGTTCGAACACCGTTTGAGATCGTTCTGGATCGCTCGAAGATCGAAGATTAAAAGTCGTCAGAGGTTCGTTCACGAAATAGTAATTTGAACGTCATTGAAACGTAGACTGAAACATGCGAATCGATATTTCTAGAAAGGAAGAAACGTGGGACTGATTGAATCAACGATCCGATTCGTGCAACCCAAACACTCGACGCTGACAAATAGAAACGTTCGCATAATTCTCACAGACCGGGGGTATTTCAGGTGACGTTGTAATAATTTTTCCACTTGAACGTCGTGCACGCTGATCGGTATTCCTTTGAGATTCGATATCGATGAAAATCGACGGAGAGTGAGCGAGAGAGGCAAAGACGAAGGATTACCGTTTTACGACTCTGTTTCCTGAGATTTGAGTAATATTTTCGTGGAACACGCGACGCGGGGTGTCATATATCGACGGGGATCAATGTCGACCCTCGAATGAAGCCATCGCTGGATCACTAAACCGCCAGCTGTGATTTTCTAACGAGCCTTTGATGGAATAACGCCCCATTCAATTTCCTTGAGTGCTCCCAACTTCGTTTCGCCTATCAGTTTTGGCAACGCGGCACGGATAATTCCATTACTCGTCGATATTCCAATAAGCATGAATAGACAAATCTACGAAACGCGGGCATAATCGATTATTCACACTCCACTCCATCTCGAGCAGAGCCTCTTCGTCGATTGTTGCGTAGAGAAGCTTAATAGCTGTGTACTGTAACGTAATCGATCGACATAACAAGCTACTTTTCGATAATATTTGGTACCATCGTTGAGAGATTGATTCCTTCTGAATGCGATTCTCGCGTGTTTCTTTATTCGCTACGAGGTATGAAATATAGTTGGGACATTTATTTCGGCGCATCCTCTTTTTTTTTCTTATTTAATCTTAATTGCGTAAGAATTTATCAGCTAGTATTATTAACGCAATTAACAAGTTACGAATTATAGGTCGTAGACTGGTTTTTTACGATTTTACCATTTTGCTTTAAACGGGATACCTGGTCAAATTTTATTCGAGAAGATGTAATTCGTAAAATTTCGTTTTTCATCGTTATCTGCACAGTTCTTACTATAATACGAGAGAATTTACGACTACCAGTAACTCTAACTGGTAATGAATAATTGTCGAAAGAATATTAAGACGCGTCGTCTTAATTTTACGCCACGATGTACACTGACATTCCACGCTACGTGTATCAAATGCTCGTAACAACATTGATCGTATAAATGCTTTATTTGTTTATAACTCCTAGCGAGAACGAGCTGTGAAAGAGTAACAGCGTGTTCATAAGAAAGAAAATCAGCTGGATAATCAGAGGTACCGTTACATTCGTAGAAAATGTACGGTAACCCGCCCCCGGTATCTCAGCCTGTTCATCTCAAAACAAGGTAACGGTCGGTGCATTTTGCAAATTGGATTATAGGACAGAGCAGGAGGAGCACGCGCGTGTAAAATAACGATCACGACTTAAGTCACGGTGAGTCGACGACGGGTCCTAGAGACCTACCTGTAGTTTGCAAACTGACCAACAACGAAACTCATGGAACGAATATTCGGTAAAGAATAGAAAGAACGAGAAAGCGAGGTGACGAAGTGACAGTGACTCGAAAGACCAAACACAGGCAATCCTCTTGGCAACCTGCCAAGGTCTTGACCTAATCCCGAGATCGGATGAACCGGACCACCCTGTCAAAACTTGTCACGGGGATTTCGAATTAGAAGGGAAGAAAGAGAAGGAAATGGGTGGCATATGTGCGAGAGACGGGAGCCGTAGCGAGAAGATCGAGCAGAAGTGCGGAAAACAAAATTCGATCGTGTTGATGGGATAATGTCGGACGTTCGGCGTAGAATTTGTTCCGCTACTACGCGATTTCGCTGATGATATACGCTGCTGGCGATAATTGCTCGAACGACTTCGATCGTCGATCGATACCGATACCGATCGAATAATTGCGATTTGTGACGCGTGTGATTTCTAATCGACGATTCGATGAAAACAAAGTTCGTTGATCCAACAAAGGATCGTGCGTGTCGTCTTTCATACAGAAGTCGGGTATAACATAAATGGTGTATCGTTGGAGTAAACCGTGGGCAACGAGATCTAAAATTCGAATACGCGAGTGTCGTTCGTAGGCGATAAAATCGGCTGAAATCCGTAACGAATCCGCTAAAATTTCAACAGCGTAACTCGCTCGCGAGTAGAGCGCAGCTCGCGAAAACTCGAGGGAAACACGTGGAAAAGGAAGTGCGCCATCCTAGAGTCTATCGTAATAAATCAACCAGCAACTGAAACATATCTTGGCACGTTCTATTTACCTGAGTTGCCGCAAAACGTTCTCGTATCGGCTTACGAATCAGCTTACGCCGGTCGTCGAAAAATTGTCTACTCCGTGGTGGTGGCGCGAGGGTGAGTTGGTAAAAGGGCACGAAGAACCGGCGCTCTTATTACATCAACTTATCCACCGCCTATTGAAAGGATGTACGCGTTCGCGGCGGATTGAAGACGAAGAGGGTGGGCGGGGGTGGGTGATCGGTGACGTCGAAGCAAAGGAGGACTAGGCTGTTAGCACGATACGACACCGGGCGACGCGGGCGGAGGGGTTGCTCGGCGTACCTCCCTCGTATCTCTCACGCTTCGCGGGTATTTCTATGGGAGGGAGACGCCCGTCTAATTTCCTGTCCTGAATTTCGAACGAGCGGGAATTTGCACCCTTGAGTTCACATCAACGCCGCGATGGAAGAGCGAAGAGGAGCAGCAGGGCAGGCAAGAAGAGAAGGGTGAAAGAGGGGTGGCACGAAAGGGGAGAGGTTCGGAGAGAGGGGTGGCTGGTCGGATCACAGCGGCCATGGAACGAGGGAGAACGCGCAAAATCGCGCGTCGAGTCCTCGTTTCGAGCGCCATTTTTCGATACCACCCATTTTTCCGGCACGTTCTCTTTTTCGGTCTGCTCCCTTCCGTTCGTTCGTTCGTTCGTTCGTTCGTTCGCTCGCTCGCTCGCTCGTTCGTTCGTTCGTTCGTTCGTCCGTTTGTTCGTTCGTTGGACGAGCTTTTTCTCGTCGTTTTTTCGACACGGTCCCGAATCGAAAACGCTTTTCAATTCGGACATGGCTCGCGGGGGACGTCGCGACGCGGCGTGGCGCGGCGGCCGGTGATCGACTGTCTTTATCGGGGCTCGATTTTGATTCACGCGGACAGCGGACGCCGGCTCGTTTTTATCGAATCCAGAGCTTCGCGCTAAAAGGCACTCGGACGAGCCACCTTTCCCCTGGATGACGGTTATTTATACTGCACCCCGTGTCGCGGCGTCGAGCAAGTGGAAGGGAAAGTACGGAGAAACTGTCGAGAGCGACAGAAGCGCGATACGTCCGGGCCGATTAATTTCCTGGCGGAACGTTGGATAGAGAGACGGCGCACCGCGGCCAAATAAAACTACGAATAAAGGAAATTCGTCGTCTACTCGAGTTATACACGGTGGCTCGGTGGATTTTTCAAAGAGGCGTGGAGAATATCCGGGAAAAGCTCGTGCATTGTGCAACGGGGAGTAGCTCGAGCGTGACGACGCGCGGGATCCTGTGCCACGGCCAACCAGTCTACGGACAAAAACCCATTATACGCGGACTCCTATTATGTGATTGTTATGAATTTCCTATTAATAATAAATAAACAAACATAATGGAGGCCGTTGCGCCGCGTTAGCCTGCGGGATAGCATCTGGTTTCGTGAAGCGAGCGAACGAGCGAGAGAAAGAGAGAGATAGAATGAGAGAGGGAGAGAGATGCACGAGGGTTGCGAGGGGGTCTCGACACCCCCCGACTATGTATCTCCACGACTTGCACTCGTGCGTCTGAAAGCGGATCCTCTCGTTAGGTTCTCTCGCTCGCGCGATTGGCTCGATACGAGATACGCCGGCCAGTCATTGGCCGTTGCTCGAACAATGACCGGTTACAAATCATCCCCTTTTATACCTCGAAGCGATCAAGTACGCGTGACGATTTCTTTTTTCTTTCCTTCTCTTCCCTTCTCTTCTCTTCTCTTCCCTTCCCTTCTCTTCTCTTCTCTTCTCTCTGTCTGGCTTCTACGAGATATTCTTTCTCGACGCTCGGACCAGTTGCACGCAGGGTAAATTCAATTCGCGCGACTCGAGATACGTTTCGTAGCGCAGAGACAGAGATTCGGCCAGCAAATTGAAATTTATCATCCTGTTGGCGAAAGAATCCGTCATCATCATCCGTCCTCTTTCTCGTCGTTCGTTCAACGAGCGGAATTTTAACTTCGACTTTGATCGCTTTTGTATCGCTTTTAACACACCGCGTCCTAATGGTATTTTGGAAACAGTTCGAAAATATTTGACACGGTCAAACACGGCATCGTTTGGCGAACAATCGTACGAACGTGGCGAATCGTTCCACGTACAGATAAGGAAGCAATTTTCTCGCGTACAAACAATCCCATGTCGAAGAAACAAATTTTTAGCAAAGGATGAACGGGGAGGGGTTAAAACGTGCAAGTCGTAAAGTCAAGTTTCTGTTCGGAACAGGTAGAGCGGCGGCTTTCGACCGGTCAACCCTCGACGATCCATCCTGCGTCTCGTCCTAATCCTGTTTGCAGGATGAGCCGACCGTTGCGACCTATGTTTGATTATTTTAGGATTCTCCAAGGTACGCGAAAGCGTTTTGTCCGACGCGTCGGATAACTCTGTGTGCCGTATGTACGCCCACTGGAAATCCTCTTTGGGTTCTTCTCTATCGGACTATCTGAAAACATCGAGACCCGACACAAGCGTTTCACGAGTCGTTCAGTCTATCCGTGTACCGAGGTAAAGGAATTAGAGGTCTTTGCTTGTACGATCGATCTATTAAAAAAAAAAAACAAAAAAAGAAAAAGAACTGTAAGAATACGCCATCTCGTAAGTTCTCCGGTATTAATTTGAAAATTTTTAATCAGAATGTCCGAACGTTAAAATGCTGGAACAGTTGAATTTCGAAATTTATTTTACGGTTGCTCGTCCGTTGAAAGAGACGTTCTTTTCGCGGAAGACGCAAATCCCAGCAAAGTGCACGCGAATTAGAAAAGCGTCGAAGAAGAGAACGAGGCGGGGTAAGTTGGTCACCTGCGAAAAGTCCGGTGTCGGCCGGTTGCTGGTGGTTCCCGGCAGGACAAAGAGCCAGATATTTAAAATTCTATTGTACCCTTTAAACGGCCGGTATTATCTCGTTAAACTGTAGGCGTGGTGCGAATTTCGAGCTGTGTCCCGAGGGACAACCGGATTAAAAAAGGAGCGACGCTACGGGACGCGACGATCGCCGCAAGTGCGCTTGCAAAAAATTGTCAAACTATGTTGTAACGTTGTTGCAAAGAGTAGCGATGTCTCGCGGTAACGTTTAAAACAGGAGAACGGAAACGGCGAAGGAGACCGTGCGATCGATCGAACTGCTCGTAGACTCAAAACAGTGGCATCGACCAGTTGGAACGTGGTTCTCTAAATCTCTGTCAACGGCGCGCGTCGACAAAAGCGACGTGATTCGAGCGGGACGCGAGGAACGCGAGCACGAGCGCGCGAGGAGGAAGAAGAAAGGGGAGAGCCGTGTCGCGGAGTCGATTTCGAAACGACTGCTTTGCTCCCAGGACGTCGAGACGAGAAACGAGGTTTGGTAGCGAGAGAGGCAGCGGTGCAGCTAGGGGAGTCGCTCAACCATGAAACGCCAAACTAAACGGCGCTTCGAGGCCCAAATATGAGAGCCGACTCCCCTCGATGCTACCACACTTTGCCCTTGCACACGGTGCACCGTGTTCTACCGCACGGCCATAACCAACACGACCATAAGCAACAGGGCTATACGTACACGAGCGCGTACGAAGGTACGCGAACGCAGAGGAAACGCGTGTATTTATTCCGGCGTACGAAAGGAAAGCACAAAAAGGGCATAATGGACCCCGTAGCCAGATAGGTGTATATAATGAGGTTAGCAGAGGGGTGGAGTAAGGGAGGCTAGGCCAGCGGGGTGGTTGTGTCGCGATACGAGAGCGACGGAGAAGGGACGAGGCGGGGAAAGGTGGAGGGGGGATGGTTCCCCCTCATCCAGGACGCATCTGCCCCATTATGCTGCCCCGAGGCACTCCCGAGACCATTAATCCTCGCTAAACGACAGCCATTTTGTACCTAAACTGGATTGCCGACTCACTAACTGGTTTTGAGGACGCTTAATAGACTACTCGGCGCTCCTATTATGGCGATCGAGCATCCGCGCTATATTTCGGTGTCGTTTATTCCCCGCTAATGTGCAAACGGCTTTGGGAATGTCCGGAGACGAGCAGCTAACTCCTCCTTCGCGGAAGTCCAAGGGAAGAGGGAGGATGATGGTACGCGGGGGGATGATGCTCGCTCTGCTCGTTTTCGATAGGAACCGAGGGACGTCCGAGCTTAATCCTCCGTGGATCGTCGATTCGCAGCCGAACGACGACAATAACGACGGCGACGATGACGTTGGTAATTGGAAAAAATCTTCCTCGTTATTGCCGCTGGGGAACGATATCGTCGTTGCTATTAGGGTCATGGAATTCCGGTGCATCGACGACGATTTCGTGTCTATATCCAACTATCTGCGATTGCGATTCGTTTCGGAAGAAAGCGAAGCTTTCGTCGAAAGTATAAAATCGTAACGTCTACTGGAAAGAATTGTCGAGAAAATCGACGGAGGTTTTCAAGAGGAAGGAAGCTTGGTAAAGTTTCACGCGAACATCCTTCCAGCAATGATCCTCCGTTTTCGTTGGATGGCAGCCGAACGACACCCCACGAGCTTCCTGTCGCGCAGTTCTAACAAGATTTTGGTTAATCGGCTTGACTCGGTGTGACGGGAAAGTTCTGCTCCTCTTTCTTCCACGTGGTTCTCCCACGGGACGTTGCGGCTTTTGGCTGTCACCCGGGACTATCACCGGCAACCTGCCGATCGGATTAGTTTAATCCTAAAATATTGTTCGGCCGGTATACAACAACATCGCGAAGATTCCGCGAAAGGACAGTCAACCGCGTATCCGGGGATTCGCCGGCCCAACGCCCCTTTGACGAGATTCGCTCGTTACGGGAGTCAATTAATTTTGCGTTCCGTGGCGTCATTACGACGGTCTTTGATGTAAGCTTTCGGTGCGGATTTTCGGCCCTTCGATAACGAAGTTGCAGAGCCGCTCGTTGTACCGGCACGATATCAATGGCGAGGCTTCGATCTGACGAGAATAAAAACTAGAGACTAACTCGGAGGATCTTATCTCGCTATACTGCGCGTTTAACGTGCACCCTCGTGGACCGCTGCTGTACTCGGTCCGTCATTTCCCGTCTTCAACGGCCAGTCAGTTGGGAATCCACAACAAGCACGTCAAAAACCTGCCAATCAAACTTCCAATTTCCATCAATCACCGACCGTTCGATACCGTCGTCTATCGTAGCCTGGTAGAACGCGAGCCACCCCTGCCTCGTACGTACACCCTCCTACGTGCAAGTCCAGAGATCGCGAAATTTCCGCAGAAAAAATGATCCTGCCCGTTGCAGCAGCACGACCAAGGTATCCCGACAACGTCATTATCTCGTCAAACAGCCGCGTAGCCACGACGACGCGGCGACGCGACGAGGGAAACGAGGAGGAAACGTGCGCGCGCGTACACGCGCGCTCACGCACAGGTACCGACACAGACGCACGCGGGGATTGCCAATCAATTCGCGCATCGCGCCCGGGAATTAGACAATTAGGAGTCGTCACGTTCCCCGAGCAGTCGCCTCATCATCCCAGACCCCGCGTCGTTCCGCTTCAGCCCCTTCGAGCCGACCTTCCCCCACGCTCGTCCACTCGCTCGTTTTCATCCCCACGCGCGACGACGCGCATCAAGCGCCACCACGTTCACGATCCAAGCAACGCCATCTGCCAGACGATGGGAACGCGAGGGGCCAACTCGATTTCCCCGATGCCGAAGCGGGAGAAGAAGTCGAAGGCGACGTTGAAACTGGTGTTGGATTGGCCGAGTCGCGCGGTACAAACACGCCCACCGAACAGGGGTCCGGGTTAGGGCTGTGGTGTGACTGGAGTGGTTCGCATTGGCCGAGGATAGGACACGGTACCGGTTGCACGGGTTCCGCGGGGGCGGCGCGCCACGGCGGCAAGCACCGCGACGCCGGCCGCCACCGAGAAGAGAGAGGACGTCTCGGCAGGCCGCAGCCGCAGCCGAACTGGTAATCAGTGTCGTTTCCGCGCCAGCACCGGCCACCACGCGGCAGATTACGCAGATTACTCTCTGCACACCCCCCGCGCGTAGCCGACCGTTGTGACACCGGATTGTGAGAGTGCGACGGGGACGATACGCGGATCCTAGCTTCGGCTACGAGCTCCGGTTACCTGGGAAATCGTTGCATCGTCTGTTGTAGTTGGACCCTTGGTACGGAATCGTTCGACGGAACTCTGACAACGTATCTGATAGATACGAAGTTGAGAAGTGCGCTTGGTTCTTGGCTCTTGCGATTCGACGTCGTTTCGCAATTGTACTCGCGCGAGAAACTGTGTGCGTCGGACACACAGATCGATATGTATTGACGCGTCGCTGGTTCGTCGAATCGGTACCGAAAAGTGGATCGAAGGAAGAACCGTAAGAGACGGCGTAACGATAATGTCGTTGGCTGCTTGAGCAGAAAGACCGGGAGAAATCGAATCGTCATGCCGGTCTCGTAAAGAAACTGTTGTGACTTTAATGGGGGGATCCGCTCGCGCCGGCTCGGTCGGTCCACGACGATGCGGCGGGTTCTGAGAATAACGGGCTTGGGAGTCGTTCGTCGAATGCCAGCCCGTGAACATTGCCGATGATGCTGCTCAGTATCGAACTAATTGCGAGTCGATAAACTGCTACGATGACGGTCGTCCCTTGGACGTCGCACTGACGTTCGGCAGTTCGCGTCGATAAGCGTGCAGAAGCGAGGAAAACGGAGAACGATGACCACGACGTCGTAGGTCGGTGGACGATACTCGCGTGCCGGTAGAAGACGAACGGTTTCCAAGGATAAAGCGGTGGCGAGTAGCACGTACGTCCGCTCGTTAGCTGCTAGTGGCGTCGAGATAGCCGAGTGAAAATTACGATGTGCGTTAAGTGATCGATGGCGAGGTCTTGCAGAGACATTTAGGAAGCTCGTGCTACGACCGAGGATAGGCGCTACGGCAAAATTCATAGCCTGGTAACTTGTCGAGAATCCCGAGAGGGAAACGTCGGGAACCTCTCGACCGACAACCTGATCCCACGATCCTCGTTCTCCAGCGGTACGAAAAAGAAGGAACAAAGGGTAATCGGCATGAGTAACAGCGAGGGCGTGGTGACGGGCCAAGGAACCGGAAACGATCGCCTGTGCGAGGACGTCGATATGGCAACTTCGACGTCCGCGTCGTCCAACTTGAAGCCACGAAGCGGCAAGATCAGCTTCAGCGTGGACTCCCTGCTGAGCGACATGAAGAAGACCGGCGTCAGCGGTGGCGCGTTCGCTCGACGAGAGAGCGACGATCGGATGGATACTGAGAAAAACGTGGACGTGGAAGCGAGGTATCGCGAGTTGCTTCTCGAGCAGCAGAGACTTCAGAGTAGAGAGTTACTAGCGAGGTTGAGTCCACACGGGCTGGCGTTCGCGAATCATCATCATCATCATCATCATCATCCGTCGAGCAGACTGGATCAGGATCATCCGTCGGCCGGTCGGCAGGAGATTCTCACCGTGAAGGATTTCTCGAGAACGGCCAGCCACGACAAGTCTTCGTCGCCGATTAGAATAGACCAGGAGGTACAGAGGGATCGAGACGATCGGCGATTGTCCGCCAGTTCGCCGGCCAACAGGATCGCCGAATCTATGATTCAGAGGGAACGCGGCCAGGAAGAGGACGAGAGGATGGACAGGATCGCTGGTCCGCGATCCGTGTCGCCGGTCAGTAGACGAGAGATCATGGACGATAGAAGCGACTCCGAGGCGAATCGTTCGCTGGAAGGCGACAGGACCACCGATCATTTGGATCTGGAGGATCAAGAGATCAGAAGCGTGGGACAGTCGGAGGATTTAAACGTGATGGACTCGGACTGCGAGCTGGACAGAGAGCTGGACAACAATCAAGAGAAGGAGGAGAAGTCGAGTCCGGTAGTGCCTCAACCGATTCATCCAGGAGTTCAGAGGCCGTCTCAAGGACCGCCTTACCTAGCCGGTGCACCCGGTGCACCCGGCTGGAATCCTGCGGGATTTCCGCATTCTCTCGCGGGCTTCGCGTGGCTACCCCCACCTCCGCATCCGCACAATCCTCACGGACATCTTTACACGCCTCACGGAGGGCCAACTAGTCCGAACGGTAAGTACCTTTCTACCTTCTGTCCGACCTTCGACCCCGTCCGACCTTCGACCCCGTCCGTTTCCATCCACGCGTTTCCGTAAGGACGGTGCCACTTGCCGGTCCGGAACAGAATCGCCGGATCGAACGGCGCGATCGACGAAGGAATGGAAGTTTCGTTGGAAACGAAAGGCACGAGAGCGAGCAGCGAGGCCCGTGATTTAAATGGCAGGCCCAAGAGGCAGCGTGTTCGAGTCCGCCAGAGAGACGGAAGCCGCTTATTATAAAATAAACGATGGCACCGCTATCGCGCGTCCCACATCTCGCGCTCGAGTCGACCGTAATTGCGCGCGCAATTTTACAGCCGAATTGATCCCTTCGTACAGATTATTCGCAATAAAAGAGTCCCTTAAGAGCGCGTTTAATCGTCGGTTGTAAAAACGAGACGCGTATAATCCACCATGGTATCGCCTTATCGAAACAGAGCCGGCGCGCGTGCATCCTACTCGATGAAACTCGCTTCCTCTCGCTACTTGCTAACACGATCTCGCTATTACGATCTCGGTTCCTGAACCAACCTGTACCACGACGTTGGAAATACACGGGCGAATCTCAGAAATAACAAAGCCCACCTCCTAAATGGTATAAACGGAAGAAAATGGGAAACCGGTTGGCGTGAAACCGCTTGAAATTCAGGCGAACCGTAGAAAGGAGCATCGATTCGCGGCTGGCGCGCGCGCGCGCAACCCATTATTCTCCGGCATCAAAGCCACATCGCGCGGTTCGCCGGTGGAATATTAGCCGAGGGCCGGGTACACGCTACTTATCAAGCCGATTTACGGGTACGGCGTAACTAACTTGCCTCCGTAAATCGTTATTCTCGTTTCTTTTTCGCCTATCGGCGGTGGGTTGCGAGCCGCGCGGCCGTCCCAGGTTACAATGTTGATGATTAGGAAGGAGTACGCCGGGTGCCGGTGGCACAGGCCACGACACTCGTAACACGCAGCCCCATAACGCTCGATATTAGCGTTGCCGGTCACGCGAGAACCCGGTTATTATCGGAATTACGTGCTAAAGCGTTCGCCACTGGTCCGCTTCTCCGGCTACGGCTACGTAATTCAACTCTGGAACTCGGAAGTTGTTAGGCTAGAAAAGCCTTTCCACCTCGAGAAGAGACCACGCTGTGTACGCAGTTCTCTCGCGGATTTATAGTAGGTTTTTCCTCGGGTTGGTTCTACGTGGAATTTCGCATTTTGGCAACGATACATACGCGTTGAAAGGGCGCGTCGTCGATATCCGCGAACGAAAGTAAACGATCAAAGCAGACTCTGAAATCGGGTATCGCGAGATTGTTAGATTCGACGGAAAAATGATTTATTAACGAACGGATGACGCGTTCACGGCAAACACGATGATTGGACGTAACGAATCTTTTACGTTTGGTTTTCGTATCGCGATACGCGACGCGACATGCACAATGCAGAGACGCATTTTTCTGAATCGCGCTCTTTATCTTCACGCCAAAGATCTAACGACGACGGTTTCCAGTTTCTCGACTTTGTTGCGTTAATGTCGCTCGAACAATGACGATGATTAACAATTCGCGATCCTTTGATACTAACTACCCAGGCTATTAGACGCACCTTCCATCCTTCGTTTCCTGGTTGAGCGTTCGTTCTCATCCTGACGCGGATGAGAAACGAGAATCGTTGTTTACGAGGCGAAACGAAATATGTATTTGAAAGTTCGCGGATAGCAGCGCGTCGATGTATCCAGGGAAAACTGTTAGTCGCGTCGGTATCGGTGACGTCTGGTGTCGCAACGATTTCCACGAAGCGATTTGCTCGGCGAAAAAATCGGTCTTCGACGTTAGAGGACTATGACGACCGAGTAAATCACCGATTGACTGGAATTACTTTTGTTTCCTGTCGAGCTAGGGCGTGGAATACGTCAACCACGCGAAATAATCGGTCAATTAAACCAGCTGGCTACCCGTTTCGATCCATGAATCGTTCTACTCGCGGAAACGCACCGTGGCAATGCCTTCGCTCCTGATTCTGACATCCACGTCGATTCTTACACGTAATTGACAATTTCACCTTGTCGATGACAGCTTTGCGTCAACCGCTTTAAAGTCTCGCAATTCTGCCTAGCTCCAATTAAAATTTTTACTCCTGCTAAATTAACTTCGTTCAGAGAATTCGGGATCGAAGTCTTACAGGTTCTCCTCTTCTTTTCGCTAAAAGGTATTTTCACTCTCGTTCGATGTCTCGTAAATTAAAATTTCGCAGGTCGATAACAGTTCCTCGGAGTCTCGACCTCCGATTAAAACTGCTGCCACCTCCCCCCCAATAAACGTTTATTTAAAAAAATCTTCCACGAACCTATGAGATAAAATATATAAACAAAAAGGATATATACTACACTCTCATTGGTTGTCCCTTCGTCCGAATCTCGACGGCCTATGCGAAAATCGACAAATCATGCAAAACGGGGACTCTAGGGAAGCGCGGTTGCGTTGTTCTCGCCGGCGAAATTACGAACGTTACGGTAGTGGGAAACACGCGTCGTTTCCGAGAAAGAAATCTCGAAGGTCGTTAAAGGCTGGTAGAAAAATCTCGGGGAAGGAACGCGAACGCGTACGTGTGGAAGAGACGTACTTCTCTCGGGTAGTGTCGTTACCACCGTGTAGCCGAACGCTGAAGACAGGGGATGGACACAGGGAGATGTACTCGGTAGTTCTCGAGCTCTGAGCAGCATGATAGAGTCATACATAACGCCGGCCATCCATAATGCATTCAAGTCGGTCTAAAAACTGCCCTTGTTAGGTTCGCCCTGGCACACCCAGCTTCCTGACCAACCTCATCCACTCGCGCTTTTTGCGAATAATAACGACAAACCGCTCGCCTCTCCTCTCCCCTCTCTCTACGCTCTTCTCCTTCTCTATATTTTCGAGTCACGATATTTCCTCCGTCTCCTTTTCTCCCTACTATCGCCCCCTGCGTGATCTTTTTCGTTCGCTTTGCAGCGCGAGACCAATTACCCGCGTCTCTCGACCGAGCTCCGGCGAAGTTGATCCGTTTCGAATTTCCTCGACGCTGATTAACGCAATCTTTCCCGTTCCTTCGCTGTCCCGGTGGATGGCCACTGATTAGACGGCATCTCTTCGAGGTGAACGAGTTTTTCGAGCGCGTACGACGCTAGTCGTGGGTGACGACGGTTCGACGTGGCGAACGTGGAATTTCGAGGGTGTTCCGGGACGATCCACAGACGCCAGACATTAGGATGCTTTCGGTAGTTAGCTTCCTTCGGCGGATGCCTGTTCTACGCCGAGATTCGTTCGCTATCACTTCACCTTCGGTTTTTCAGCAGACGTTGCAATCTGGCGAGTGGAATGGCGATTAGATGGATCGGCCAGTTGATGAAGCGAGAGGCGTGCAAGGTGTATGAATATTATCTCGCGAACGTTCAACGTTCCCGTTGCACCATCTGTTAAAATGTCGTTGGGAACTTGCGAGCGGCTGCGTACGTTCGTAGCTCTCGCGGGGCATCGAATCTTTCGTTGGTCGGGCAAATTGCTGCTAGTAAAGCGAACTCGTTCTCGGCTAAATTCGTCGGTGGTCATCGTCGAACGATAGAAACGCGAATGCCGTTGCGTGTCGACGAAATATTCAGCGAAGAACAACGCATTGCCGACAGCTGTGAACGGAGTGCCTTCGTTGCCACGCAAAAACTTAGCCAGACCGCGAGGAGTCGTGTTGCAAATTCTAATTGCCCTGCTTTCACCTAGCTTCGGCCGTTTTTGCTTTTCCGATTCCTACTTGCGGAGTGACGTGCGAAACTTCGACCATAACCTTCGAAATCTCTGTTTCTATAAAAATCCAACTTCCGAACTCTATTCTCGATGGCGTTGATCGCGATCGGTTCGTAGAAACGTCGTGAAATCGTGCGAAGAATGGCAGGCGTCAGCGAAAAGTTAGACGATGGAAAGCTCATCAGAGAGTCAGGGTGGTTATCAGAAAGGCAGGGGTAGAGAGGAGGGAGGGTGTGTGTGATACTAGCCTCGTCCAGCCGATAGATAATCCGTAGGCCTGTCACTGGGCGGTGGCGTTTCGAAAATTATGAATACGGACGTCATTTATAACGCTCGAACGCCACCGTCGGCCTGTACGCATTTATCTGCTGGCCTCCGTGTCCAGGAATGAATTAACGACGCTCGTCCCCGATGATGTTCCACAAAATATTTCGAACAATTCATCATTCCTGCCCGAGCGTAATTACCGTCCACATAGCGTTTCGTCGGGGAAACGAGCACCGCCGACGGTCTGCCGCGGTTTTTCCGGAAGTCGGCCCAAGAAAATCCACCCCTTGGCGCGTTAATTGCCGTGAAACGAGCCCTTTCTTCTCGTTTATTGGTAATCATCAACCACCGACATTCTTCCACAAGCGTATCGATATCTTTGCGTATTCTTGGCAGCGGTTCAGGTTTTTTAACAGGACGTTTCTAAGAATCGAAGAGATGCAGCAGCGATAACGAGGCGCGGATGCGATACGAAGAGAAGAGGGAAGAACGTAATAATAAGCCACGTTTCTCATTTTCTACAGCACAGCAATTTCAAAACTCGGTAGGTCGCGTAGTCGATCGATCCCGCGTTAGCGCAATTGCCTTTTGGTTGGATGTTGCGCTTGAACGTGCGTTTTCTCGTCCTCTTCAAAATTCTTAATCTGCTTGACTGGTTAATTACACCTTTGACCGCTACAAAATTTGATCGACCTCTCGGTTGTTCTTGAAAGCACGACGTCTCTGCGACTAACAAGTTGTTTTCCTTTTCAATCGCGTAATACCAACATTCTTCTGCTTGATGACAATGCGACGCTAAAATGCACGGACATGAGGAAAAACACACTTATCGTGCTTTTTCTACGCGATTCTCGTATTCGAGGCTATTGAAGACGACAGAGAAACGAATTACAGCGTGGAGTCGGACGCTAATGAATCACATTCATTTGCAACGTTTTGTACAATTCGGCGGCTGTTGGATACGTTGAGTTAGATACCGCCGATGGTAGATAAGTAACTCCGCCGGACACGCCGAGGTAGGATAAATGGTGCACACCTGTTCGACGGATTTTTATGGAAGCTGCTTTCAGATTCATGGAGAATTTGAGAGAGACGGTTGTTCGCTATTCGATAACGCGATGAATTAGCATCTCGCCGGCTTCTCATGGGATTACTGTATCTACATTCACCGCATAGCCAAATAAACTAAATAAACCGCACAGAGACATCCGTCGACCTTGTATCTCGATAAAAAAACGAATGAAAGATGTTGAACTTTAGGTAGAACGTCCAACTCTGTCCGTCAACCAAGAATTTGTACAACTATCGTTTGTTCTGATCTTTGCGAAATTTTTCTTTTATAAAAATAGAAAACCAGTAGAACCTATTTTAGAGAATTCATCGCCGAAACTGGGAATTTTTCGACACAGAGAGTCTCACTCGATAGAACGATAAGAACACGTTGCCCTTTGATTTTTCCTAAATGTCGCTATATATATATATATATATTTTCCTTTCCCAACGACGTGACAACCATCGTTTCTAAAATTCGTTAGAACGAAACTGCTGCCGCTGCTAACCAACGTACCGAACACGCAACGCCAACGGAAGTATCGTTCTCTTTATTCTCTGACTCGATCGATATTCCATTCATGCCGATTTTTATCGCTAATTATGCGGCGCAGCAAACGAACGATCCGCATGCACGTTCGGAGATCGTTATTAACGCGTTTAATTAGCGCAGTTCGAGCGCGTGGCTGGGTCTAGCGCAGCGCGGTCCGCGCGCGATTTCTCGGTGAAACGATACGGGAATATTCGACAACGAACGACAACGAACGGACGAAACAATGCGATCGTACGCGCCTGACGCATCTAGCCTCGTTAGTCCCTGCGTAGCATGTGGTAATTAACGAGAATTAATTGGCTAGCAAGAAGAACATATCGATCTGTTGCGCGACTGGAATCGCCGATTCACGGAGACGCGTGCTTGCGACTCGAAGGATTTCTCTTCCGATTGTGGTGCGTTTCATCGCGCGTCGATCGATGTCTCGTTAATTGCGAATCTCCAGCAGATCGAATAATTAAGTTTTCGTTAGGTCTCCGTGTCTTATTCGATAAGGGAATCAAAGAAACAACAATCTTATCGTCTTCTTGGCGGAAAACAACGTGGACGTTGTTGGACTTTTAGTAAATTATATGAAATTATGCACAGGTACTTGTACCGTGTTCGTTCGTAGCAGCTAACGCAAGTAACACGACTAACGTTTCTATAATATTTCTCAATACTCGTTACAACCTGATATTTAGGTGAAAAATTAACGTCAAAGCGTTTAACGTAGAGTATGCTGGAGGATAGAGATGTGGCAAAAAGTGATATTGCCATAACACGGAAACTGGTAGAAGATTGAACGATAAAAGAAAATTATATAGGAAGAACAACGCGCGCTTGCTATCCCAGCGGCTTATGATCCGCAATTAATCGTAGAAAGCGGGCAAATTAGTAATCAGGTGCAACTTATTGCAGCAGAGAAGGAGTAAAAGTTTAATTGGTCGGTTGGAGTTGGAGGTTCGTCTTATTTGCGAAAGAGTCGGAAACTTTGTCTCGTTGCTTGCCGAGAGTCGACGAATATCTGGATTCTCCGCGGAGAACGTTCGCGCGTATACGCTGCCACGTATCGATCATAAATTATGCGAACATTTAATTAGCAGAAATTAATTGTCGTTCATAAGAAACATATTGAACGAGGGGCCGGTGATTAGTAAGAGACGTAACTGGCCGAGATACGCGAATTGTTAGCGCGATATCGCGAGCGTCGACAGAGAGCGAAAGATGAAACCCGTTTCGTTCTGCGTTTCATCAGCGACTATTTTACCCGGCAAAGAATTTATTGCCGCCGCGATGGAGCAACTTCATTGGGAATTCATTACTCTTTCCCTCGCGAGCAGATAATGCGCGAGATGTATGGAGAAGAAGCTCGCGATACAAATGATCCGCGATAAATCTCGATAATTAATAACGAGCATTCTATACGACTCCGTGACACGGAATTATCGGTAAAAAAAAAAAGGTAAGAAAGCGTAGGCGCGGAAAAAGCGATACTTTAAGGGCAACTTTCTCGTGTTGCGTTCTAAAATGTTTTAAACCGTTAAATATCGAATATAGTAGGTACATACGTTCAAGCAACCGTTAATTACGACCATTCGATTTTACTCGATCTTCACGTCGGCCACGACTAATTGCTTTCTTCCATCGCAGTTCCAATTACGAGGCACAAAAAGCGAGGCGATCGCAGTCGCTTGTCTTATCGGAACTGGGATTTACGCTATCGTTGGCCGATTAACATCGTTTGTACATCGAAGCTGTTTCCCGGACGAGGAGAGCTTTTCACGCGCTATAGATTTCTAATTGGCTTTCTCTGCCGCGGGAACAGCCACGCGAATATTCGAATCTACGCTCGAAGCTTGTTTTCGCGAAAGGTATTCCTTTCGAAAATCCTGGATCGTTTCCTCGAGTAACGCCGTTGCGAACGCCTCTCAGCGGCCAAGTGTCGCAAGCGGCCGATGCAATCGCCCATTGAAACTTCCGTGTCCCACGTGGTGCCGGGAGACAATGCCAAGCCAAACTCGCACACAAACGCGAGAACGCGAAAGGAAAGAGCGCAAAAGTTCCGCCAGGCTGGCCAGGGACAGGCGCAGGTGCTTTGTCCACGCGCTCCGCGGAAAGTCAGGCCGCAAGATATATTTCCTCGGAGATCCTAGCGAGCGTTTAATTAGCAGAAATTAATTAGCCTCTAAGAGGAACATATTGATCGGTTATGTGAGCGGACTAGCCAAGCAGGCTGGTCGATAGCGGTGAAACGGGCAACGCCAACCAGAATGGAAGACGTAATACCGATGTCGCGACAGATCCGCTGGACAATGCCGCCAGCCCGTTCCCTGCTTTTTGTCCCTGGCCGATCGTTAATTAGCGCGTGGAATTCGCCGTTGCCCCGCTGCTTGCCACGAAATCGTCATCCTTTCGACCCGGTCCTCGACCGAACAGCGGCTTTTTGTCACCGGGGCCGACCAACGAAATCGTCCACACGCCACAATACTCTACCGATCCACCTTCCCGATGCTATACCGATAGTTGTACCTACCGATCGACGACGGACGATCGCTAACGACGCTTGCTTTCTTCGTACCGTTAACGATAATCGAGTATACCGGTGAAGCGACGCGGCGAATTGCGTCCCCTTAATGTCGCCTTGTCCATGGTGAAAATTGCATCGTAAAAATGAATCGACGGACGAGGTAACGGTAGAACGATGGTTTTTACAGAGTGGCTGGAGCTTTCAGGTAAACGAGTAGTAATTAGTTTCTTTGCCGTAGAACCGGCAGACGTTGTAAACGTTCGATCGCAACGGGTAGTATGCGTACGTTGAAACGTACAAGGATGCTCGAAGCTCGCGAGTTCGTTTAAAATACGACGAGACAGTCGTCCTCTGGCGGAGAAAGAATCCGTAGCAAAACGAGAGCGGACCGAAGGAAGGATCGGCTAATGACACGCGTACGAGTTAATCATCGAACGGCGGCAGGACGCGAGGATAATCACCGCGTTGAACGAAACGCGAGCGTAACGGGGAAACGATTTATTTTTATTTCTTTGTTTTTTCTTTCTTTTTTCCTCTTTACGATTCAATTTCATCGATCGTTGGCGACCGATCGGTGGGGAACCGTTGCCTCGGCGGTCGAACGTGCCCGGGTTCGCTTCTGTAAATTGGGGATTAACGACGAACGCCGCCGACGCTGGTCGCGGAGAAACGCGCGTGCGCACGCACGACCGACGACCGGGTAATTTATGTGAACGCGATCGTTAACGCGAAACGAGGCTGGATTTTCGCGCTGCCATCTCGATCGTTTCTGTCTCTTTGTCTTTTTCTTTCCCTGTCTTGAGTTTCTTGTCGTCGATGAAAGTCCAGTTGGCGTTCTGTACTTGGTTCGTGTCGAACCTGAGGTGAATTTGTTGAGCACTCGCGTACGCCGATTTCCAAAAGAGGACGATCTTGCCATTTCGTACGAGCGTCGATACCCCGAAGCCAAGGACTAAGCTTAAGGCGTTGGAACAATGAAATCACGCAAAATCGTTCTCGACGAACCGAATCGAAATCGGTAAAGGAAGGAAACCGGTAAAAGTTTAGCGCGTTTTCGTTGAAATGGTCGCGCGCGCGCGCGCGCGCACTAATTAACGGCCGCCGATGAACGTTATCGGTGGCTCGCGGATAATTATTATGCAACGCATACACGGGAATAACGTGACGATAATTTCGTACCATCCGAACAAATCTGCGCGGACATGATTAATATTACGAACTTTGTAACGCTATCGGATATTCGAGAGCGTCTCTCTCGTTTCTATCGCGTTCGATGACATAATAAACGATAAACGTATACATATAAATATATACATATACATGTATGTAGCATGGACGATCTTCCTTTCGCTGTTTCGATCGACCGACATAATGCATTTTTAATCGATCGAGTGCCGCCCGAAGGAAGAGACAGACGGAAGGAACGTGTGTTCGCGTTCGTTGTATATAAATAGCGGTCTAGTAAGTAAGCGTAAATATCCGTAAATGCATTTATCATTAACGAGTGGCATGGAGAAAGATGATGAAAATAATGGTATAATTGCAACTTCCCTTCTCTCTTCTTTCCATCGTCTTTCGCCGTGCGTCGGTAGCCACGATATCGAACGTTAATTTATCAGCCTCCGATAGTACGACAATAATTACCTGGACTATCGCATCACCAAAAAATACTCTACGGTTCCGCGCCGACGATATCTTAATTCGCTCTCCCGATGTGATCGTTCGTGTTAATTTAATCCGCGTGTAGACATATTCTCTCGTGTAGCGATCGAACGAGCGCTGCGCTATTGCGGTCGTGGACATCGCCAGTTTATAACGTTGCCTCTTAAACTGGCGCGTTTCGCTACCTTTGCTTCGGCAGATTACGTAATTAGTCTATCTACCTCGAACATTAATTAATTCCTTGGTTCTTCGCGCAAGTATCTTTGAAAAGGTACGACACTCTATTCGACAACACCCTGTTTCACAGATCTTGCAAAAGATGCTCGACTTCCTTCAAATAAATCTCTAATTCGCCAGAGTCGACGATGCTGGGAGAACCAGTCCCCGTTCAATCGTGTTTTGTCACTGATCGGCAGTTTTTCGAATCTGTTGCAGGCGATCTGAGGCTGCCAGGACCGGGGCCAGGGCCGGTCAGGTGCACCCTGAGGAAGCACAAGCCAAATCGCAAGCCGAGGACACCGTTCACCACGCAGCAGCTGCTCTCCCTGGAGAAAAAATTTCGCGAAAAGCAGTACCTAACTATCGCCGAACGAGCGGAATTCTCGTCGTCCCTTCACCTCACGGAAACGCAGGTGAGGCTGGTCGAAAGAGTTTGCCATTAAGCTTCTAACCGCCGCGAACAATTAGCCATTAGAGGAGAAGCGTTTTGCGCGCGGCTTTGCAAACGCGTGTAGCTCGAACGTAAAGAAATGCTGTGCGTTTAGTTGGTATACTCCGTAGAGTATCGCTCGAAGAAATTACGTACTACGGCGGAGATAATCAAACGATCGTAAATTTGTATGTCCTCGTTGAGTGGTCGAAAGTAAATAACGGATGCTCAAGTACCAATATGGAAATTGACTATTAGGTTTTGAAAATGTGTATAGTAAAGCTAAACGGTTTAACTAAACGTGTCTGGGAAGAAGACGAAGATTTACCGGCTATCTCCTCTTATTAGTTCCGACGATACGAGATAATGCACGGAAAACCGATGTTGAGCACGTCTGTGCATTTTGTCCCTTTATGAGACGCGCGCAATCTACGAACAGCGCTCGAATGAACGGTGGTTCGCAAGTTCGAATAACAAAAGCTCGGCCGAAGATGAGCGTTAATTTGTTCGTATGAACGAGCTGCGAGTAAACGGCAGTTACACTGCGAGGAGATTTAATCGATCGTTCGGCCAGATATTAGATACTTGGAAATATCGTAGCCTGAAATACGTGGAACTCGAGCTTGTAAGAGGCTAAGAAGCTATTCTCGGAAACGCGTAAATAGAGAAAGTGGCAAAAAAGAGTGGCTCGCACGCAACAAGAGGCTCATTTCGTTCGAAAGCCCGTCCCGTGAACTTACGATTCGTTCGTCCTTTACGTACATTTGTTCGTCTCTCTGTAGTTTCTCGCGATGCTATTTTATTTCCCTCTGTTACGGCCGGTTCGTTCGTTCTTCTTTGTTTCGTAATTGCCCGGCCAGGTCGCGATCGAAATGAGCAAATTCTTGTCTGGTTCTCGCGCATCAGATACATCACATCGAGGCGGGTAATTACACACCCTTCTACGGAGTCGGCTGGCAATTAACATGATTGACGTTAATTAAATTGAACGTAATGAAATGATATTATACGTAATTTTTGTATCAGGCGAAATGATCGGCGCTCATTTGGCGCGCAACGAACAGAAGACGCTTTTAAATGCCGCCGGTAACGGATCGACCGGGCCGAATTGTTTTCTCCGTTCTATGCATCGTCGTACGTACGCGCGACACCGTGGCGAATCAAAATACATACACGAATTCGTTTCGGTTTTTCGGAGTTTCCGTGCGTTTTTGCGACACCCGATCAGGCGCGCTCGCTTCAGGCGTCGTTTCTTTCAAACTTTACGTCGACCAAGTTTCAAAATGTTTTATATAACGCGCGCAACATATTCGTAAAAAGTGTTTCTAGGAGTGTTAGGATACTTTCACGAACAACTGTACATTGTAGGCGATATAATTGCGATACTAAGAAGGACTTACCATGTACACGCGTAACTATACCACGGCTTGACCGGATCTATAAATTCACCTGCTTGTAGAGACTCGTAAAGTCGATACGCCGGTTCATTTGCTATGTGCACCTTGTAAAATTGACTACGAATAACGAAAACTCGGCTGGAACATTGAAAAGTGTTTTTATCGATACGCTGGGGTAGAAAGAGCACGATGATTAGCTGTCTGACCCTAACTTTCTGCCTCTACTACTAATTTGTACTAGACGCGGTGAACTGTTTCCTCCGCTGATGATAACGAAATACACGCTCTGCCGGGATATTAATTAACCACAGTACTAAGCCGCTAATCATCGCCGGTGCAAGTATGTTTGAAATTGATCGTGTCTTACGAGACAGAAATTTGTCAGACGAATCGTAATCTCGCGGCCGACCGATTCGATTCGTTTAACGGTCGTTTAAATAGCGATGAGAGAAAAATCCTGGGAACGAGGTAAGCCGTAATAAAATTAACCAGCCAGCGTTTACGCCAGCTAGACGTTCGTTGTCCCGCAACACGTGTAGCAGCCAGACCAAAAAGACGATCGTCATCAGGCCATTATCGTTCGTAGCTCGGCTAGCGTGCTCGAATACACTTTGCGTATTCATTACGATGCATCGGACGAAATGAAGCCTCGTGTCCTGTTCGTTTGCTTGGATAAGCTACGATCGTTCGGTCGCCTCCTGTCTTCCTCGTCCTTCCGAAACGGTCTCGGATCGCCACCCTGCCGGCACTCTCCTCTCGTTATTCACCCACGACGAAGAGGTATGTCCGCGATTTGGGTTGCGATATTCGCGCGGTTACAACAACGCGATAGCGCCGTTTTCTCCGTTCGAAGGATCGATCCTTCTCGAAGGAACGATTCGGCGTTGTTGTTCGTGTGTTTGAAAAATGATCCGTTATGGATCGATTCGATCCAGTCGCCTACGTGCTACAGATAGAGGACAACGATCGAGATTTAACCTGTTCGGTTTCTCTGGTCGAAGGATCGATTTTAATCCTTCGTCACGGTGATCGAGAAAAAGGGAGGATAATTGCAGGAACGGAATAGAAAACGCAGAGGCGGTGCTGCTATTCCCGTGGCTGGAAAATTGAGCGCGCGAACCGCCGATGGTAAAGCGTCAGGCTAACCGTGAAAAACAGGAAGTCGTCGCTGAAGAGAAAAACCACGCGGAATATCGCAATATGTCTTTCCTCCTTCGGGGAACCAGTAACGATTTGATTGCACATTGTCACGCGATGCGAGATTTCTACTTTCTAAGCGACGAGAGTATCCTCCGCGAGGCCTGAGTTACGTACATACGCCTAACGTGTCCGACATCGTGGCTGATTTATTAAAGAGTTACGCGATTTATATCGTTTTTTTTTTTTCTCTCTTTCTTTCTCGCATCTGCATTCTTATTTACCCTTAAACTCCGCAACATTATACCAGCTTTAGCGATCAGATTACGGCTCCTTGAACTCGTTACGCGTGCTCCAGGGTGTTTAATGCTAATTCCCCGGGGAGCTAACGTAGTCGGCGCGCATTACGCTCGATAAAAATAGTGGTAACGAGAATAATAACGACGATAATAGGAAGATCGTCGTTGTTACGCATGCAGCTACTAGGACATTAGCGTTCCGATGATGGATTAAGTAGCTGGATCAAGCCTTCTTCCAACATCCTTCATACTTTAACAGTTAGGAATATTTCAACGACTCCAACAAATCTTTTGAATAATTTCCGTTTAATTCGAACAATCCATTGTTTCATCGAAATCCTACGATCTCGAACACCCGTCGTCTTTCTCCCTTTCTACCTATCGGTGCACCTAAATCCATTCTAATTATAAACCTTTGAGCCAAGGTATCGACAAAAGTAACTCTGACTTGAACGAGTACGATTCTTTATATATCGCTGGTGCGATTAATAACGTCGAAACGACCGTGCACATGGATGCCAATTGATTTCGATGTTCGTTAACTAGTCGTTGACGCGACCAACGAGAACGGAAAATTTTCCAGTGGACGATTGCCACAGGGAAATCGCGATCGATTACTCGTACTTGCTACTAAAAACAGACGCTGAACGCCGGAGCACTGATGGTCGGACAGCGTGTCGTAATTCGATGATTCGCGACGCGGCTACAGCGGCGGCCGCATCTGTCCAAACAGAAAAATTGGCCGGCGACTGTGCAAACACAATTAACCGGCCGAGAGAAGGGTTTCGAGCCGCGAATTCGAGCCGCATATTTTTCCACGTAGCAAGTTTCCAACTACATCGACGAATTCCAACAGGCCGCTCCGTACGACCGGCTGCTTTCACCAATTTGAGCCGGCTAATTACGCGCTAAATAGCCGTTCATGCAGTACCGTGGTGCACCTATTTTCTCTGCTCGCCGTTCAGCTCGATCCCGTCGCGTCCCTTGTTAGACCGCTTACGTACCGCACGCTTGATCGATAGCGTAATTATTTAATTACGCGACCGCGCGTATCGACGCGCTCCTCCCGTCTGTGTCCGTCCACCGCGGCCGTTTTCTACTTTAGCTGCAAGTCGCGTCAAGCTTCCGTGGACCAGTCGTCTGCGAGTACGGGGACGAGGTTCCACGAAAATCCATCTTCGAAATTGTAGATCGCGTAGCGGTAGAAGTAAATTATAAGTCGAAAGTAAGCAGCGTTTTGGGTGTTGATTGCAGTCACTGCTACATACCGGATAATAGCACGAGGTGACGCGGTGCTCGTTTCTGTGGTGACGATTTGTAGAACAAATTTCGAGAACCGAGCGCAGCGACGATCGCTCGTTAAGAATTTTTGCTTCGTGCGATTATTACGTCGTTGTCCGTGCAACGAAATATTTCTCGACTGATCTTGAAGGGGATTTGTAGTCTTGTAAGTCCGAGGAGAACACGGTCGTTTCGTAGAGAAATAACGCAAAGATCAAGAGCGCTTTATTTGCACAAATTACGCAATCTAACGGACGCGTATCGTTCGGCTGTGAGATCTCGCGAACGTCCGATCAGGTTACAAGAGGATACCGCGGAGCCAGTAAGAACCGACGAATGCTTCGGTTTATTTTTTTGACAAAGCCAACTTGTTCGCAACGATAGCGCGAAACAATGGATTCTCGAGACCCTCGGTAACCAGATTTAACCCTTCACGAGTTTCCTCTGTTGCAGGTGAAAATTTGGTTCCAAAACAGGCGAGCGAAGGCGAAGCGCCTGCAGGAGGCGGAAA
Source organism: Bombus pyrosoma (assembly GCF_014825855.1). Lineage (NCBI taxonomy): Eukaryota > Metazoa > Arthropoda > Insecta > Hymenoptera > Apidae > Bombus > Bombus pyrosoma. Next base: position 4,347,075 of record NC_057770.1, on the reverse strand, counting down.
TCGAGAAGCTGAGGCTTTCCGCGAGGCCCTTGTTGCACCCGAGTTTTGGCTCTGGCCTGATGTTCTCCGGAGTGGGGCCTCCTGGAACACCAGGAGTGCCTCCCTTCATCGCGGCGGCCATGGCTAGGCACACCCATGTCGCAGCCGCGGCAGCCATGTTCATGGGGCCCCCTGGACACAGACCTTAATAAGGCAGAGTCGAGCTGCGCCAACTCAAGTCGCTCGAATCCTGGCCAGTCTGCCTCATCCAGACTGCCGAACGACAAGAAACGCGTTGCGAGATTCGATCGAACTCGAACAACTCGCGGAATCGACTGGACCATAGCCTGGCGGCTCGTCGACTTCGTTTGGAAAAGAAAAAACGACAACTGCGAGATTCGTTGGAAGCGACCGTGGAATCGTTGTACGGCTAAGAGGTGGAAGAAACGAGGACCAGAGAGGAATCTGTGGTGGTTTGGAAGATGGTGATGGGTTTGAAGAATTGGTGTTGAAGTTTCGAGATTCGGCAAAGCAGAGAAATTATTTTTCGAGGCGCGATCGGTGTTCGAGAGCGAAACGAAGGGGTGAGAAAATCGGGTGGAACAGATCGGGCAGGAGCTTCGAACGTAGGCTTTTCGAATTTGTGGCAATAAATAATCAGTGATTTGTGATCGCGAGCAAAATAGCGGAGAAAGGAAAGGAGGGAACGTGGTTTTCGAAGGGTGGCATCGCGAACGACGTACCGCGATAATTAAGCGGAAGCTCCACGTTCCAAAAGACATTACGGTCTATCGCCAGGAAGAGGAAAACAAACCGATAACCACCGGTCGGGTGAAAAGCGCGATCTTCAAACTCATCACCGTTGGAGAACCTCGGAGAAATCGGAGATTTCGCTTCCATCGAATCTGCGAAACCTATTCCAGTGACGATAAGTGAACGCGATCTGGTACGGACGTGAAGGAAATTGTACGCGAGGTCGGCGCGAGTTTATAACGCGCGATACGAGAATGCCGGTGTTCGTTCGTCGTAGGAAGCGACGCGACGAAATGTTTTCAGCTTTGGTCGCGAAACGATAAATCGACGGTGACTTTTACCGCCGCGATCATTCGCCAGAGTCAGGGAAAAGTCTTTGAAAACGTGGCACCGAACTCGCTGACTTTCGTTTCTCTTTTATTTTTCTATGTTCGCCCGTTTCTTCGCCTCGAAATCGGTTTATTCCACGCGAAACAGACACGGATGAATTTACAAATACGACGACGAACGTGATCGAATAGTCGCTAGAGGCTGGTCCGTGCGATCGTGACGCGACGGCATTTAGAAAGCATTTTCAAGGCGTTTGATCTCACAATGAAAAAAATCGTACGAAACCGATGTACATATTGTAAATAGACGTCTATCGAATCGCGTAAGTGTACGTATGTATATATAAATATTAATATATCGACGCATGTACAGGACGTTCGGCTTCCGATTTCGCGAAGAGAGAGAGAATGCGACGAAAACCGGAGGCGATCGACGAAAAGAACAAAACGAGAAGCGACTCTCGACGACGTTGTGATCGCGACTCCGCCGTTTCAATTAACCCGCTCCTTCGGCTCGTTTATCCCCCGGAGGGAAATTTACGGGTGAGATAATCGATTAGGTCGAAGAAAAAGAAGAAGAGAGAAATACGCTACGTAGCCGATGACTCCACTCTAGAACAGCTCAGCTAGAATTCCCGCTCGCAAATCGTTCTTTAACGATCGCATCGAACCGAGTCGAGAAGTTCGACAGGTCGGACGTCTCGTTCGTTTAATCGGTCTTTCATCGAGGTACGCGCACACAGAGATTCGAAATTAGAGACTTGACACGCGATCTTCAATATTCTGCGCCGAACGCAACGCAACCGGTGTGACGTAACGAATAAATTCTCTTTTTTCTAAAAGGTACGTAGAAATCCGCGCGTTTTCCCAGCCAAATTCTTCGCTAGATTCGGTAAATGCGAGCGTTAAATGGGATATTTCTTTCTGTTTCACGCGTCCAAAAGGGCGAGGAGAAGCGTAAATTCCGATGGCATCCGCGATCGACTCGAGATGGACGAATGTATCGCGAGCACACTGCGAACGCGACGAGGTCACGGATGTACCTAAGCGCTCTGTATAAATGTAACATGATAATTTATCCATGGAAGTATACCATAGCGAAATAAAAATGATTTCAGTATTTACGCCGACTTGTTATCGATTACTCTTGCGTTTATCCAACCGTAATAAATCTTCGAAGGTTGTCGCGTTATTTCGCGGATCGATCGAGGAGTGACTCGTGAAATCGAAACGAAACGCGAGATCCTTAAGTAATCTGCGTGGCTTTCAGGATACGCGACCAAGAGCAAAAGGTAAGTGGAGGAGAGAGTCATCGAACCTGGATCGATCGTCATTACGTACGATTGAACGGGAGAAAATAAAAGAGTAAAAAGAAAAGAATAATCCGTAGAAGTGAGAGAGAGAGAGAGAGAGAGAGAGGATCGTGGCAACGACCTCGTCTCTTAGTCGAGCGTGATCCTTCGTTGAAAGAAGTATTATGTATATCTTATGGAACGGAGGGAACGAAAGGCGAGGGGAAAAAATAAAAATGAGAGAGAAACGAGGAGAAAAGAGAAATGAAAGAAAAAAAAGGGGGGCTCCGTCGGGCGCAACGAAATGTATCGCAAAGTCATCGGTGAGGAGAGCGACGGTCTCGTATATGGCAAGTAGTCGAGGCAACGGTATAGGGCGGCCGAAAGTGTCCGCCAGATAATTAGAAATATGTTAATCCGGCGTAGCCGCTAATTGGTTTTTGACTAAATTTTTAATTAAGTCTTAAGCCCGGGCGGCGCGCTGATTTATCGCGCGGATCCACCGGCTAATTATAAAATATATGTATACGTACGAGAGACCCACGCACACGTGACGCCGCCGCGTATCTACGCGGACCCCAGCCCCTGTGTATGCACCTGTCTCGAATAATCTGTCCATGAGCGTCGTCGACCACCTTCCATTTCTCCTCGATACGGATATCGACCGTCCAATTAGAATCGATTTCTCCCGTCGCTCGCTTCTTTATCGAAATATTCGATATCGTTAAAAATCCTGAACGATCTACGAACTCTTTATCTCGCGTACCAGGTTACTTTCTCGAAGTAAAGAAGATGTTCGGCAGGAAATTAACGCGTCGTAAGATAAGACGAAGTGGTGTTCGTATCCATAAAGAGTTGGGAATTGGAAAAGAAGAGAGGGCAAGCGATCGTCGCGATTCAAACGGAAATTCGACGTTTCGGTTAGGAGTCGACGCCAATGCGTGCATTCGCGTATACTTACGGGTCCACGTTGCCTATCCGCAAGAACGGGGTAGAGTCAGCGGAGCCACCTTCTCGGACTAAAACGAGAAGGCCGGCGGATCCGTTCCACTGGCACGTCCGATCAAAGAAGTTCGCCGCCTTCTTTGAATCCCTCGGCCGCTCGTAACTGTCGTCCTTTCGTTCGAGACCAGTAGCCTAATTGTTTCTAGCGGAGCCGCTGATACACGGGTTATTAGAAACGGTCAAATCGCCGGAAGTTGTCGCTGTTTTACGACCCGAGTCTTGGTCCGTGCGCTCTCGTTTCTATACGACTCACTTGGAAAAGCACACGACCGAACGCAAACTCGGAAACTCTGTGGCCGTTCGTGGTATTTTAATTGCTGGCAACGTCGATCGGAATCGCGCGACGCGAAACTACGGGTAAATCTTGGCGAATCGCAGAGACACGCATCGCCAGAGACAGAGTATTCGTCAGTAGCGTGACTAGAGGGCACAAAGTACGATCGAGCCGGACGTTGTCACGCCGAACCGACTTTCCCCTCTTTATACGCAACTGCATCTTGGCGGAAGATCACCTACGTGAGCATTCACAGAGATATACGGAGGAAACGATGACGACGATAACAACGAGTGGCTGGAGGAGGTCGAAAGGAAGGCGAGCAAACGCGCAAACATCGACCCTCTACAACGACGATTTACCGTTAAAGGGTTTACAAACAGGCGCCAGGTATTTGCTACGTCCGCGGATCGGAAGCTCTCTCGGTTGCCCCTCTTTGTTCAACGACGCGCGGTCCTTTTCTTTCTCGCTGCTCCATGTCCGCTGCTGGCCTCCGTTTCACCGGATCCCTCTATGCCACAGGAGAGTCTCTGTTACACGCGCTCCGATCGGCGCTCCCATATAGATGAAATTTATGTACGAGGCCGACCGATCCTACGCATGCGGTCACATTGAGCGCTGACAATTAATTAAAGAATAATTTCTTGTCTTCGCGATACCCGGAGGAGCGTCGCCAGTTGGCGGCCAATTATGCCTCCGGACGAGAACGGAATACCAAGCAGGCCTGTCGACGACATCGAGAGAGCCCCTTCGATGTGTCCGCTCCGTGCTACCGCACCTCACCGTCTTCTTTCCTCCCTCCCTCCCTCTCTCTCTCTCTCTCTCGAACCGTCTCTACGACCGACTACTCTTCTTTTCCGTCTGTCGCGTTCCCGCCACGATTCCTTCCCTAACCGTGTTCCACGCATCGCACAATGAGAAACCTGGATCTCGCGCGTCCATCGAGAATTTCAACCGGCACGGGATTTCAAACGGATACGATGGAGCCAGCGAAACGACGAGCGATACGCGTCAGGTTTTCGGCGAATTTCGCAAAGTGTGTTGCATGGGATTAGGAGGAGTGAGGGACGCGTGCGAAAAAGATGGAATTTAAACAAAAAGCAAAAGTGCGTAAATCGTTCGTTCGTTCGTTTGGAATTAAGGTTGAAACGGAGGCGAAATATCGTTCGGTTTCAACGACGACCCGTATCGAGCGTGCGAAAACCGGGGCGTACGAGCTGCGGAATTACAAGCGTGAAATGCGTATGAGCATCGTGTTCGCCGGTTTTCACCAGGATTCACGTCGGACCCGAAAAGGGTAAGAACTGGGGCCAAGCGCTAGCCTCTGGACCGGAAGGCAGCCAGGGAGGGGGGAAAAAATTCACGGTTAACGCGTGCATCGAAAGCAGGCCTCCCCTCGTTCAGTTTATCCAAATTAATTGGTCGTAAATTAAGCGGCTGGTCGGACGAGCACGGCGAAACGAAGCGGGAGCGAGAAGCGGCGAGTGGATCTCTCGGGGCCTCTCTCGGAGAGAGGCCGTCCTGAAACGCGACAGGGACACCGTGATCCACGGTTGCGTGCGTACGACGAGGAGGAGACGCGGAGAAAGGCCGACCAAGACCGAAGAAGACGTAGATAGAACGGAGAGGATGGAGAAAGAGGGAGTTACCCGAGCACGAGGGGAAAAAGAGAATTAAAAAGGCAATGCTAGCCGGGGGACAGTAGCGCATCGACACGCCATTATGTGGCGGCTGGGACTAATTTATACAAGAGAAAGACGAGGATGCCGCGGAAAGTCAATCGTGCCAGTGGCCGGTCGAGCGGGACGAGGACAGCTAGGTGGCGGTCGTTCGGGCGACGAGGACGGAGCGAAGAGATCGCGGGCATTACTTAAAAGAGGGTTCCTAATTGGGAGCCAGCCACTGTTTCGACGGGTGTACCGATGCTCGGATTCGTGTCCCGCAGAAGGGAATTAAGGAGGAAGAAAAAGGGACCGTGGATTCGAGGAAGGAAAGCTTCCTTTCTGCCGACCCTCTAGCCGATACTTTGATCGAAATACCTTCCGACCGTGTTTACCTTTTCGGGCGTGTCTTCCACGTAGACACGTTGAAGGGTTAAATTGGCCGTTGGTTTTTTATGGAACGGTAGTATGAATTTATTACGAGGTGTAAAACGACGAAGCCGGGCGAGCGACCTTGGCTGACGATTGATTTCGTACGAGCCACGCTGACCGGAGACCTCTTCGATTGGAAACCTCTTACAACGCGATAACTGGACAGCCTAGCACAGATCTCGACGCATAATTCACCGCGTGAAAGGGCTTTTTAAGCCAGCAGCAGGCCACCGAAGGAATCTTCCCACTAGAGAATCACGACGAGCCTAATCGGTTCTATCTGGCGGAGATCAAACGTATCGAAGCAGCGAGGTACAGCGAGTTTCCTCGTGGCCGCTGGGAAGCTTCGGTACCGCTGGCACGTACGTCGGTGACAGGGGAGGAAAGAAGGGAGAGCAAGAGTGGAAAGAGTTAGGGGAAAAAGGAAGAAAACGCTGTCGGGTATCGATCGTCCGTGGAACGATCGCCATGTCAAGTTCGGCTTTCGATGGAAGCGCGCGCAAGTAAAGTAATCGTTTCTCCCGAAGCTTACACGCGTTTCCCATAAATCGAGCGGATCGCTAGGCAGGTACGCGGATCATGTGCCGTTGCCGGTAATTGCCGGCAAGATGAATCGAGACGAAATCCCGTTTCCGACTTCGTAGGAAATTTACGAAGCCGGCCGGGCAGAGGACGAGTTGCGTTTACGGCGAGAAAGTCGCCCGGCAAGAAAGTCTCGCGGCCGATGCAAACGCCGCACCGCGTCCACGAGACCAGCGGACGCGTTCAAAAACCGCGCACGGATACTACGTGCTCCTAATTAGGTACGAGCTGATGGCTGTTCTTACGCGCACGAAAACGATAGAACCAGATCGGTGACGACCGGTCGCCACTCGTCCACTAAGATTCGCGGCTCGTCGGCTAATTCCCGCCGCGTGTCGTTCCGCGATGACGTACGACCGTCTCTCTAGTTACGGTTTCAACGGGTTAATGATTGACTCGGTGATCGATGTATGGCACAGCTACGGCTTCGAAACTTGTAATTTACGTTCGAATAAAGGCGACAATAAAAATCGTAAATAGTCGTTAAATTAGGAAACGCGACGGGAGAAACATCTGGTCTTTTCTTCGATATCTGATGAAACGAGAGAGCTCGATGAGATCTCACGGACTATCCGACGATCTTGAATTTTCAAGCAACGAAGATAAAGTATTCGTTAACAGTGTCTTTATAATTTCAAGAAGCAACCTCGAGTAGGTTTTCGAGTAGAGAAAGAGGAAAGGAACGAACGTCGTTGCCCGATGAGGAAGGTACTATTCCGTTCGGAATCAAGATCACCGATCTCGATAATACGAGGCTTGTCTCGTTTTATCGTTACGAACATCGACGAGACGAAAACGAATATCGCGCGTTGCTATCGATTTCGGTGACGAGTGGAGAATTGGCTTGAACGGTGGAACGATTACAGGGTGGCGAGAATTTCAGGAATCCTCCTGAAATTTCTCCATCTGCCGGTAGCGCGAGAACCAGCGCAGTGAATTCTTATTCCGGCGTTCCAGGGAAATGGCGTTTGGTAATAAAATCTTTTATTACGCTACTCGACAGGCGGGCGTTAAGATCGAAGCTAGCCTCTCTCTCTCTCTCACACACACACACACACACACACACACACACAAAAACGCTCTGGCTCTCCAAACTGTTTCAGCTTGCACCCAATGAAATTTATTCATGGCGGGAACGTCGATGTCGAACTTTAATACATCGGATATAAAATTAAAAATTATCTCCGCATAATGCAATTGGAGGTTACCTCGTTAACTAAATTACAACTTTCTAACTACCCATAAAACGGTTCCCTAAAAACTTATAAATTTTCGGATCAGCAGGCTTTTTACGGTGCCGAACTCTCTAACGCGCCGAAAAAAAAAACGATCAACGTGCTTCGCGTCGCCGTACGGTTGACAATTTGTCACGATTCCGGTTATCTCCTCCGCCCGTTCTCCCTTCCCTCGCCCACCCCCTCCTCCACACCTATCTGTTTCCGCTCGTTGATACGCGCCGTAATGAGATTACGCTTTCGCGTTGATTCCCGTGAAATTTTCCGACGCCTTGTTGGCTCGATAATTCCTTCCTCCTTCCATTTGCCTTCGAAGGAACACGCGTAACGCGTACGTGTCCCACTACGCTTACGGTAAATACTTGCTCCTTCGAAATCCTTCGGAGACGCTTGTGACAAATTAGACGAAGCTAAAGAATCGTTAGAAACCTGTCGAGACCATCGAAATTATTAATTCGACGTATTCGTGGCAACAACCATCTGTCGGGTCAGTCTGTAACCGTCGTCTAAGAAGGACCAAGACGAAAAAGATAAAAGATACAGCGAACGAAGAAATCACCGTGGCATGTTTTCTGCTCGAATCAAGATCCTTCGACCGCTACCGCTGTATCTGTGTCCGGCTCGTAGTAGCATCGAGAAACAACGTTCTCTTATTAACCAAAAATTACTTCTGGGAATCAGGATGCGAGTATGTAGAGGTAGCCGCTGACGCAAACGATCGGACTTATCGCGCCGCTCGATGCAAGCCGAGCCAGCTCGACGAGTCGTCCCGCAACAAATTCGCCGATTAAGAGAGCCGCTGGTCTCCGCGCGGTGAAAATTATAAATTCAGCGGGATCGTTGAGCGAAAAACGAGCGGGCCAGGCATTCGCGCGGTCTGGTCGATCGGCAATAATTTGTCAGATACGGCAGCGTCCGGCCGGCCATTCAATTATCGTCGCCGACGGCACGCCTCCTCCGACACCGGACGTTCGCTTCTTTTTGCCTTCTCCGTTCTCCGGCGCAAGACGATCGTCGCTGCGGAATGCTAGTTTAAATAGGTGTTTCTCCGCGAACTACTCCCGGCATTCGAGAGGCAATTAGCCGGCCGGGACCACGCGCACCTTTGTACAAATTGAACCGAGCGTCCCGCAGATTTCCAGCGACATCGCTTCCTTCTGCCAGGTTCTGCCACCTTCTGTCGACGCCTGACTCGTGCAACGTACAACGGTAAAGAAGCAACGTTCGAGTAGCGTTTGTCCGCGAAACGCTGCGCAGGCTATTTACTTGTACCGAGGAAAAGAGAAAAATTGGAAATTGAACGAGACTTCCTCGATATGGTCATTAAGGGACTACGGAGATTGGTGTCGTTTAACGTTTGCCGAGGTGTAACTCGAAAGGTACTTACTCGAAGCTGCAATTTTACCGGCAAGTTATTATTGCCTATTTGGCAGAAGAGTGTATACGCTGAAATTAAACGGAAAACTGTACACCGTCTGCGTAGACGCAACTTCTTTATTTCTATATTCCGACTGTGCGAAAGATTCGTACCGTAAATGCCAACTTAAACAACCTTGAAATACCTAATGTTTCGGGAAACGATCGTTCTAAGAGAAAAGTCTATGCAAAATTCGACAAAGTACATACATATTTCTTTCAAGCTATACACGCGTGGAAAGCAGTTGAGGTTACAAAGTCGAAACTAATGCACCCGGATATTTGGCGAACTACCTTAAAATTGTCAATCATTCGTATGTTTCTCGTTCGCGAAGGAACAGTTTTGGGTATAAAGTATAAAGATTAACGCCAACGTCCAGGCCCTCCTATCTCGTTCGTAAGACAAATCGGATACAGTGGACGGCAAAAAGCCGGTCCCATTTGTAACGCGTGAAACGCAGAACGCGATCAGCGTAACGAACGACTATGCGTTTGCCGGTTCGCGTAACACGCGACAAAACGGCGATGCCTGCGGAATTGCCTGTAATAACGAAACGCGGATCGACGAAGAATCCGAGCTACGCGAGACAGATACGAGCTGGCCGTTGCGTTTTTAAGGGACGTCGCGAAGGTTAATATCGTTCTTTTCTCGGTGGATCGCGACCGGTTTCGTAAATAGAACGTAACACCGCGAATCGTCGCGGTTCGGTTCGTCGCGAGAAAAACGTTCGATCTGGACGTTATGAAATTGTATTAATTGGCGAAGCCTGCGCGAACGTATTTCTTAATCGCGGTGATCGGTCGGATTCCACGAATGATCGGCATTTTTCGGATGCGACGCCGCGCAGACAAGTATGGTAATGCGTTCGCTCTCTTTTGCTAAATTGCCTTGGATCGTTATATAATTGCGGCGTTTCTTTACAATCCGTTATTTAAAAGAATTCCTGGTATAAGGAATATCGAAGTTTATCGAACGATGTCGTTTCTCTAACAGGGGAGTCGTCGAGTTGAAAGAATTTTATAGACCGAGAAAAAGTGTACGATATTACTACGAAAAGTACTTGCACGCGATTAATTAGGTCGAAGCGCGTTAAATTTCGTATCAGTCGCTGGCACTTCCGCGCTGTTACGAAAGATCGATACTACGAAACGCAAGAATACGCGCAAACATTTGTTGCGATCGCTATGCGATAAATTTCACGATAAAATTTTCAATAAGAGATTTTTGTTGCATTACGATCGGGATTTTGAACGTTGGGAAACGCGACAAGCAACTTTGTACAATAGGAGAGGAACAAAGTATATGGGAAGCTCGAAAAATTCCGTGGAATCCGACGACCTCGTTAAACTCGTAGATCGAATCGGAATTATCATCAGCAGCGGTGAGAAAAATGTCCAGCACGCGGTGCTGCGGATCAACGGATTGAATAACGCGTGGCTCGTTAACTCCATATATCTCCAGCGTCACTGCGGATGAACATTAACGAAGGAAAGTGTCGTGATTAAAATGCCTGCAACCGCAACAGGGGCGACCGGGTGCCTGCGCGATATACGAACGAAATAACGCTAATAGTGGCGCGTCTTTATATTACCGAAGGATACATGTAAACGGCAATTAAGAAACGGAGAAATGCAACAGTTGAAACGATGAAAAATTGAAAAATTTATGGACGTCGAACGTTGAGATTTGATGGGTAAGTTTCCGATGAACGCTACCGATCGACGATTCGTTCGCTCGAATATCGCGAACACGGATAATTGGTACTCCGACTCTGCGAATCAAAAATAACGAATTAAAAGCTAAAGAGAGAAAGAAGAAGCGACGTTCCTGGAACAGATACAACTGGCGCTTATCATTTAGCGAAAAGAGTTAAAAGAAAAAAAAAAAAGAGAAAAATGTTCGAGTGGCAATTTCAGGGACGAATTCGAGATTCGGGAAATATTCGGTGGGCCGATCACGTTCGTGGGCAGGGGCACGCGGGTATACGCAGGAAATGTTGCAAAAACGTCGCCAGAATCCTGGGGCAATTAGTCGATATTTTAATGCGCAAAAAGCCGGGCCCTCGTTAGATCCTCGCTACGAAGGACCGAGCATCCGCCACTTCCCAAAGGGCCATTGATAAAAACGGACTCGGTTACTCGACCGGTGCGGCACCTTGTTAGCGCAAGGATTCTCGGGTTGACAGCTCGCAGCAAAAATAACACGGACGTTAACCCGATTCCGCTTGCGGACGGACTCGCCGATTCGAATCGAACCACCATGAACCGAGCCTTCTTCGACCGGTATATCGCTTGGACTTGTTGTATTTTTCGTTATTCTCGTCGCCAGTTCTTTTTCGCCTTCCTTAAAGAGGAAGAGGCTCCTATTCTCCCCACCATTATCGAGGTTTGCCTGCTTTTCCCGCTTCTTCTCTCCTCATTTCCGTTAATTTGTTCGATTCAACGTCTCGTAAATCTTTGTCCCCGGTCAGCCGTTAATTCACCGTGTGTAACCGTTTAGCGTTACACACTCTCGGTTCTCTCCAATTTATTTGGCTGTTTATGACCGAGCTATGAATATTCAGGCCCCGCGTAGACCAGCCTTCCCGATTTTTATGGCCTTTAAATACTGTTTCGTATAAATTGAATCAGCGCCCGAAAGTAATTCAAGATCGTATCGCGCCGCATTTTTCGACCTGCCTTCGAACCCGTCCGATAGATCCGGGAGAATTTTCGGCGATCGGCCGAACCGTGTCTCGTCTATACACCGATCAAAAATCTACTTTGCGATCGACAACGATCCTAACGTTTTACAGCTGCGAGCGCGTGAATACGCCGTTGGAGGAAAAATCGGACGCGTTATCGCGATTAGAGTAAAATTTTCGAACGTTTCCCGTAATTACCGCCTACCCTGCGAGGTTATCGTTACGACGGTCACCGTACACTTTCAACTGGCTCCCCTTGCTCCCCACGGTTTTAGCTCGTTCTCTCGATAACGCGTTATTAAGCAAGCGGGGCGTTAACCCGAGGTTCCAGGCATCTACGTTTCAGCGGACGTTTCAACGGCGAACATTTGTATACAAAATGCGCAGGAGCTCGACGTCCAGGCGTAATCGGCGACCATAACTGTTTAAACGATATTAAACGTACTTTATCTCTTTTATGCCGCATTACCCCCGGCAATGCTCTCGATCCCGCCCGTTTCTCTTGCTTTCGCTTTCTAGACTTTATAAAACACTTCTCCTTAAACCTTTATTTCGTCGATTCAACGTTTCCGTCCTTCTCCTTCGTTCCTTCGACTCGTTTCTTTTTCTTTTTCTTTCTTTTTTTTTTCTTTTCTTTTCTTCCTACGAAATTTCACGATGAAACAATTTTTTGTCGTCGCACGGTGTCTTCGTTTATTTTCGACCAGGTTTCGAGTCGCATTTACGCGGCCGGTACACGCGATCGTTGGTCGGTTTGAAACGTTAACGAGCGTCGATGGCGTTAATTTCACGTTACAGGTAACACGAGGTATCAGCGCGAATCGACTTGTCGATGGTGAACTACACGCATCCGTTGCCGTCCTATTAGATATGCGTGCCACCGTTTCCGCGCCGATTAATTGCACGTACGCTTTTGCCCGAGCTACGAATATCGAGCGGCGAATTAAGTCGTGTGCCGATAAGGGCTTTCAATCTTGGATTTACCACGTCGCGACGGTTCTATCTTCGTGGCTTCGATAATCTGCCGGGTTTTGCTCGTAGACTAGATCAACGCGGATTGCGCGAGACTTCAGATCGCATTTCGATAATTTACAAGTAACAGGAGTCGCTCGGATTCTCGCGATCAGTCGAGCAAATTGAACAATTACCGTACCGCCCGTCGTTCGCCCCTTCTCCTAATAATAACGATGATAATAATAATAACAATAATAATAACAATAGAATACGAGTAATAAAACGATGGATACGCAGGAGAGATAGAATCACGGCCTTAATGAAAGATAAAATATTCTATAGGAAACGCGTGTTTAGATCAACGTCATTGAGAATAACTTTGTACTTTTATCGCGCTTTATAGATCGAAATAGTTAATCTTTCACCCTTCTCACCCTTTCCACCCTTTAGGAGGATAGTACCTACCGATAAGAATTCCAATCCTACATCCTAAATGATATACAAGAGCGCTTGCAATGCAAAGAGAAACTAGAAACGAAAGATAAATGTAATCGACGCGGACAAGCAAACACGAGGCAAGGACAACTGGAAGTTGCAAGACGAGTGGGTATCGCGCGAAGACGCAAGAAAATGAACGCGATTCGTGTCGAGAGCCGTGTACGATTCACACTTTCATGCAGCGTGGATATTCCAGTTTCGAGTTATCGTTGCTCGAGGCAATCGTGTGGCGACGTACATTCGCGTATATACGTGTAAACAGAGGTCATTAAGGAACTTCCTACACTTGGACGACTTCCCCTTTGGCCGGGCCGAAAGCTCTAATTATTTCTTGCTTCACAGCGATCACTTCCGCGCGCGGTCGCCACACAGGTGTAACCGTTTACGGGAAGAACGGTCGATCGCGCGCTTAATTGGAATCCGATAAGCGTATGCCGACGTTTCGAGAACCGTTCCCTCCAGCAATGGACATCTAAATAGCCGTACTTTTACTCGCGCCCCGGAACAACCTCCAAGATCGTTCTTACCAAGCTGCGCACGAAGAGTTTCCAATAGGAAGTAAGCGCGTTCTTGTTCGTGCCTGTTGTTGGTATTATGCCGTTGGTATAATTTTTGATATATCGAGACGTTGATGAAATTCTTACATCCGCGGAATATATTAAGAATAAAGTTGCGTACAAGGCTCAACAGTTTCAAATTCCATCTTCGACTTTCCGTAGAATGATCAAATTCGTGTATGACGAGACGTCTGACGTTATTCTGATAAAAAAGAAATTTCCCGTACTTTAAAACCGAAGAAGAGGAAAGATACGTTTGCGTCGATCGAGGTACGAACAGTAAATGGTTGCAAACAAATTTTTAATTTACTTGACGACTTTCCTGCAAGAAATTGTCAGACAGGTCGATAACTTTCACCAACTGGAGGCGAACTTCATACTTATTTTTACATCGTGTATTTCAAAAGTGAGACACGAAAGTGAAAGAAATTTTCCCAGCAACAACGAACGTCTACTTGAAGACCTACGAAAATATCGCTTAGTAAACGCGTCTGAGTATTCCCGATGTAGAGATAAACCGGAGGAAGTAACGATCAGATATTATTCCTGTAATTTTCCATTCTTAGCCCTTAAAATTCCGCTTTGACGGTTTCTTCTAATAGGACAGAATTATTTTCAATTGTAACACAAACCTACCGCATTCCTAAACATACTCCACAAAAAATTCCTCGAGCACGCTCCAGTCCTCTACCGAAAAAAAGGAATTCCAAGTAATCCAAAGAATTATACGTAACAGGAATGAAAGAACGGCGCGTTCTGATCGCGCGCGTACCATCGCAGAACGAGCGATGGCATCGTGGTCGATCGGTGAACGCGGCAGCGGCAGCGGCGGCGGCGGCGTCGTCGTCGTCGTCGTCATTCCGGTAGACGCGATGACAATCTCCGGTGCCGTAGGCCCGGCTAGGTGTGGTCCTATGCTCGAGGTAGCGGGTTTCCAGGAACGCGAGCCATTAGACCTTCTGGCTGGTGTTATAAATTGTACATCGTTTAATTAGGCTCTCTTCCCGCCCGTGTCCGGACGGCTAAGTTATTTACCATTTACTCCCGGTGCCCCTGAGCCGCTGCTATCTCGACCGTGCTACTGTGCATCAAATTGGATCGGGATTGGGTCCTGGTAGCTGTCGCTGACTGCCAACCTACGTTCTAGGAGATGGTCACGGCGTCGCGTCGTCGCCATTCGTAGCAGAGGTTACGAACGCTTTCGACGAGGTCTGTCGTTGGGCTGACGGGGCAGAGGGGGAGGGGAGTTCAGCGCAGAGCGTAGAATTCAGCGAGGTTAGAAAGTCGGTTCTCCTGAACGAAGATCAGGTGAAATCGCTTTGAGATCTCTGTACTTGGTTTTCAAGAACATCGTGTCGAGTCACGTCGCTACTTCACAGCCGCTTTTTCAACATTCTCATGCAACGTGTACTCGAGAATTATTACACGTTAGAATTATAGCCGGAATCGATATGCAAATGGTAGAAATTTCGTTTCACTTTCTTCGTCTCTGCACATCCTGTTTGTTCTCTTCGTCTCGCGATACTCTTCTATGATCCGATTTGTAGACGCGTCACTACCGATCGACGAACAAACTCGCGTATTCTATATTTCTGATTACAAAAGGGAAAGGGATGGAGCTAGGTGTGCTTTTCTTTGAAGAGAACACGCGAAGATAAAGAAGCGATAAATTCACGTATCGCGATCTCGTCGGCATTAACGATGCGAGTTGCGCGAGTTGTCCAAGTAGGTACTGTCGTTGTTTGATAGTCGTCTAGATTACCAAAGTGAAAATCGTTACAGCTACTTGAAAGCACCGATTACAAGCCAATGTCACGGGACGAGAAGATATTTTGCAGCCGGTATCAAGATCGCAAGCTTCCATCGACGACGATTCACGATGCCAAGACAAACTCGGACAAACAACGTTACTCGCTAATTTCGGTTCGCGCCTAACGATCCGGATAGCTGGAATTTTCACTCGTGGATACGAGAGACGCGAAAATGAAGAAATTCACGATTCGAAAGCGACACTGATAAAAATTCCAAGCTTATCTTCGTCGATGGGATCGAAATTAGTTAGCCGGCGATCGGACCGCGCGGCTGGCGAACGACCGCTCGAGATGAACCGAGTAAAAACCGGAAATTATGCTCGCAATTAGAGGGAATACCCGGGTGCAGTGGCGCGCCTAAGCCACCGATAAAATAATCACGCTTAATACGCTCGTTTATTTTTTGCTCGCGCGCAGCCGTTTAAATTACAAGTAGTTAGACCAGTCATCGCCAACGATCGATAAAACGAATCGCGCCATCGACCCCTCCCGCGCGAATAAAAATCTCCGAGTTGTCGATCATCGAATATTTCGTCAAAATACGCGAAAGAAACGAAAGAGAGAGAGAGGGAGAGAGAGGGAGAAGATGAACGACACAAGTATCGAGTGCTCTAGTTGAATTTCTATCGACGCATCGTAAAGATTGTTCGGTTTACAGCTATCTTGGATTTTCAACGCGACTGATACTTGGAGTTTTTGTTAACCGGTCTCCGAACGAAGAAAAGCTAATTCGAGGGAAAGATCGGTCGGATAAAAAATGAATTTTACGAGCGTGCAACGGGATGCCATCGGTCTCTAAAACGAGAAACCACTTAATAACTTCATAGAAACTCGTCGACCCTCTAAAACCGCGATACGATATGAAATAAAAATAGGATTTACTAATTACCAGGCTGGAAACGGCCGCACGAATCCGGCCGGATCCGAAAATTAAGGACTCTGCTTGGAGTTCGTGTTAGCGCCGGCTCGGGTTTGCTCGCAGTGGCAAAAATTCCGGCCTTATCTCGACCGATGAAGTCGAAATTAGTAGCTGGCTACCGTACACGGCCCCTCGCGGCCACGACACGCTGGTGGTGGTGAAAATCGGTGATGACACGACGCGCCGATGCCTGGTAGCGTCGAGAAAGGGATGGCCGTGGTCTGGTGGCCGATGGTGGTGTTGGTGGCGAGCGTAGTCACAGGTCGAGAATGTGTGACGTCGGTGAACGTGACAATATTAATAGCCGGTATGCCAATAGCAGCCGCGCTGCTCGTGGTAACATCAATGGCGAAGTTCCGGTAATAGCGATCGTTCCGCGTAGAAGCGGCTCCGCGAATTAATCGTCGTTCAAAAAAATTTCGCCACGAGCTCTTCCATAGTAATTACGGTTTCTAGTTGGAACGAAACGCGGACTTTCCGTTGAAAAGTCGAAAAATCACGATCGGAGTGCGGCGGAACGAAATCTTATTTCCGTAAATTTACATATCGCGAGGAGATAACGCGACCAATTGTAAATTCCAATCGTAAATTTTTCGAAACAAAGTTTATAATCGTCTGTGCGTTTTTATTTATGAAGTTAACGGACATGGTTTCTGTGCGACGAGAGTAACGCCACGACGACAACAAACAACAACAGCTGGTAATTTCACTAAAGAGAAGATGCGCCTCCACTCGATCGTCAGAGGGGAAAAATGCCTGAACAGAGTAGCATCGTTTCCACGGTTTTCTATCGGCGTGGTCTTCGAAATTTCGCCAATGCAGAACCCGTAAATCGCCGGGGACGCGAGTTCTCCGGCGCGCAAACACGGGGACAATGCATCGGACAGCGGAGCAACAACGGCAAACCGCATTGTTAATAGCGCGGTAATAACAGTTACAGGCGATGTCAGCGGCGATCGGCCGCAGCGGTGGTTGTAATCTGGCTGGTAATGGCGCTGGGCAAACCCACACAAATTTACCCCCTACGACGTACACAGTGGCCGTGAGAGAGTGGCGAGCGCGCGAGCGCAACGGCGGACATCCGTAAGTGTTGGATTCTCGGCCGTTGTTAAGTAAATTGGGTCCCAACCGGTTTCTTATTTCGTGGCCACTGTCTTACTCTCCACGCTCGGGCGTAAGGCGAGCGCTCACCAGCAAGAACCACTCGGGTCCCGATCGGTCGCTTCCCTTCTTCGGGCTCGTTCCCCGGACGTTCAGGGCCGTACGATAGCTCCCTGATAGCCACCGTGACTGTTCACTCTTCGTTCGAGTATCGTTTGTTCGAAAGAAATTTCAATTTGTAGAACATAATTTAGACGATAGAATTGACATAGAAATCGTATTCCTATGTCAGGAACGAAGTTAGGGATGAAATTAGCAACGAAGAGTCAGCGTTCGTTTCGCTACGAACGTGTACATATGGAATTGTAAGAGAACAAGTCCGAAAACCAACAGTCTGACGGGAATCGATAGTCGCAGTATCAATCCAAACTTTTTTCTATCACGTGAGCAAAAATTAATAGGTAAAGGCTCGATCGATTGGATTAAGCGGTGAATTAAGTAAATTCGATCGGTCGTTTCGGCGATTTTATTGAAATGAAAAAGACGACGATACCGAGACGAACGAGACGGATCAAAGATACTCGGTACCGTCGATAGAATCGAAGAAACGATCGCGTTTCGTCTTAATTTTCCTACAGATCCTGCCACATCGAGCGTCCAAGAGACTCGGCTAACGATGCACGTTACGTTTCTTTCATGCGCTGCCGTTTGAGGAGACTAAGCTGCCGGAACAAAATGGAAACATCGTCGAGCCAAGCGAGATACGTAGTCCCCGTGAAATCTCCGTTTCCCCGGAAGCGTATCGATCATAACAGTCCCACAGGACGGAGGCGGCCTGGTGGTATCAGCGAAATACATCGTTGATATCTTACTTAATAACGCGAACCTTTCACCGGTGCTTCGAGTCAAACGTGAACACCGTGACCACGTACGAGCACACCGGTCGTTTGCCATTCGTAGAAGCTAGCGCGAAAACTCGTTAATTGTTCGTGGTTCGTTAACTCGTCCACAGGAAAGGTCCCACTCTGGAGAGTGCGCGAGTATCATGCTAATGGCGGTACTCGACCGGTCTCAAGAGGGATGGACCGGGGAAAAAACGTCACCGACAACAGAACAACGCACCGTACAAGTGCCTTTGAATATGGCGTACGATACTCGTTTCGCCTAGGTTCTTCGGATGCAACGCTTCAAGCGGAAATAAATTAAAATTACTTTCGTAGTTGTCGTAAAAACTGTTGCGGGATATAGTCGCTGGTTTGTCTACCTGGAATTGAAACGCGACCGATTAAAGGCAAGAAGAATTTTTGATCCGCCCACCCAACGGGGCTGATCCGTAAAAGGGTAGTTTAATCGGATATCAAATTATTAACGTTATCGAGAGTATGGCGTAGGAAACACAGCAGCTGGTCCACGCGAAGTATGCACGTACGGCATAAATTTTTGGAGATCGATCGGATCGATAGAATTGCGACAGTTCGTCAAAAAGGTTGTCCAAACTTTTTAAGGAATTGTAAGAAAAAATTCTAGCGGAAAGCAAATCCACAGTGCCTGCTAATTAGACAGCCACGTTCGACGTACGTTCGAAGATAAAGTAAAACGTGCGAAAAAGTCTGGCCTCTGGAAGTCGCGCACAGGTCGTGCACGAACGCTGAAAACGGAACGCGTGCACACGTGTTTCGTGGAACACGGTTGTCGCGGGCCAGCTTTTGTATGTGCGTGTGTCCAGAAGTATGTGCCGCGAGGTGGGTCGCCGCCTTTTGTTTTAGCATGGGCAACTAAGGGAGCCCTCTCTCGAGTGGGTTACCACGAGATCTCGCCAGCTGATATCCCCGGTTTTTTGTCAATTTATAAGGATTTATACCAGCGAACCGCGGATACGCTGCCTCCCCCTTGGCCCTTCCGACCCTCCCTCGCCGTGGACGCGAAACCAACGTTTCACCAAGGGGTGGTCCTCGTGGGCCAGGATCGACGAGCCTGCCCGAGAAAGGGAGAATAAAGCTTCGTCGAGACAAGCTTGCCGGGAAGGGAGGAGAAGCGGCAAGGAGGAAGGGAGGAGCAGTGGATCCTGGAAGACGGTCCGACAAAAGGAAACCGACGCTTCGTTGTTCCTGGAGCTGCGAGGTTTTCGGGTTTTCAGTAAGCAGGAGAGGGTTTCGAAATATCCTCAAACGCCAATCAAACGTACAAGTTTCGTTCGGTACGAAACGAACGACACGACGTTGCTACGATTTTCGCAGCTTCGTGCCTCTAATAGCGAAATCGCTCGTCTTTGTCCGTCGCGTCGTGAAACGTACAACTCGATTCCACCGAGTTGCTCGGCATGACGGTTGCAGGATCGCAACCGCGTCGTTGTACGCTCGCGCTCGTAAAGCGATCCGCCTCGTACGATACCTCGGTGAACGCAACAGCTTGCAAAGCGTAGAGAACTAGAGAGACGAGTTATACCATCGGGGAAATCCAATTCGCCGTACTATTACGCAACGATTAATTACCTGTAGGTCTGGGGGGGATAGCTCGCGAGGTAAGATTAACTCGAAGACGAAATCGGAGCGGAGCACGAGTAAATAGAGGCGATTGTGCGGCCGGTTGGTCGAAGCGTGACGCGGAGATTCGCGAAACGAGTGGACCGGGACCGGGGGTTGACAATTAAGCAATTATCTTCGTCGGTGTCTTCGTCGTCGGGCCATTTCTCTCGGCCCATCCCCCCTTGATCGTCGCAGCCAACGGACAAGGACGACGCGGCAAAGAGGGAAAGTGTCGGGCCGAACGGAAGAAAGAGGAAAGGCGAGTTGGAGGTGCAAAAGGGTAAAAACGAGCGAACGAGCCGCTTCGTGGGTCGAATAAAGAGGAAGAAGGTGAAAGAGCGAGGCAGACGAGGCGAAGGGGGAGGGACCGTATCTTAATGATATTGTAGCCGGCGTGCACACGCGCAGGCTTCCTCTAATTGCGCCACTGAAGCGGCCATGTTACCCAGCCGGGGGTGCAACGGAGAGGGAAGATTCTCCGTGAGGACCGCGTACAGTGTACGTGTCTGCGTGCGAGCTTGTGCGCCGCGCACACGAGGAAACCTTCGCGAATACACGCCGATCGTACGGGCGCAACGTGCACGCGCGTCGAAGAAGGACAGAGCGTCGCAGAAAAGCCATGCGTGCAGGAGGAGGAGGTGGTAGAATAGGGGGTGTAGATTAAACGAGGACGCGAACAACGAGAGGGGTGATGGAAGAGGGGCGACGGAGGGAAAAAGAAGGGGAAGCAGGACAGAGGCAAATAGAAGATGTTCCCGCGAAGAGAAGGACGGCTGACGGCGAAGAGGAAACGCCGATGCACCTAGCGAGGGGCGACAGAGAGCGAGAGGAACGGAGGAAAGTTGTACGAACAGGGGACGCGGAACGCGAGGGAGGAGGAACGAAGGGGAAGAGAGGGAGGAGGGAGAGAGAAAAAAGACGCGAACGTGTGCGAGGAGGAAAGAGAAAGGAAGGGGTGGGAGATCGCGGCGAAAGAGAGGGGATCTTGGAGGTAAAAAGCTGGAAATGCAGCATGGCGGTTGGGAATCGGTAGCAATTATTACGAAACGACGACAGTTGAATGCGAATACTCGTTGGGAGGAAGGGGACGAGGAATTTCGGGCCACCGAGTTGGACGCGGGTGGTGAAACGACGCGGCGACACCTCGTGGAAAAGTCGATTAGACCTCGTCGACGCTCTAATTGTCTCCACGGGCGGACCAGCGACTTTCCACGTCCTGTCCCGAGCGTATTTTAATTTTTCGTTGCCCTTTCGCTACGACGACCGCTGAAAGCGTAATTTGCGATGGAAATGGTTTTTGGACGAGCTGCGTTAATCCGTGACGACGATTCAGAGGACCAGCCACAAAGACACTCGGTCGCTTTTACAGGGTGGCATTTTACAGCGGTCGCCTTTTCACCGTACAAATGTTGCCTTTCGAAATAGGAGAGCAACTTAATCTCACATTAGCCCGACCATATCTCACGTTTAAGGCGAGTGCGCAAACGTGACTGCACTTCTGACATTTCGAATATCGTTGTATTTACCCGACACGTATCCCGCTACAAATACCCGTGCTTCAAACTTATCTACCGCGTGCCTATCTTGTTTGCCATTGCCTGGCCGCTCTCGCGTGGAAACAATGCAAAATAACGAGAATCTGTTCGTTCCTGCTCCTCGGCCGGCATCGTGTACGATTTATTTACAACGAACGAAGGGTTCGCGACGATACGAGGCAATCGCGTGAACGCGTCGCAGGATCCGACGATGATTCAACGAAACGCTGTAAACACGGACGGCGGAAAACGAAGCGGTAAAGAATATCTCTGTCGGATCTCGATAGACAGATTTACTGTGCAGCCGCTAATAACCGTACAAACTACGTCTTACTATTTTCCTAATTCGAAGAGACGAAGAGAGGTTACCGGGGAAAAATTTGACGCGTAATAAACCACCAGACCGTACCACCGTTCGGCAGTTATCGCAATTGCTGCACGGTGCTTATCGTAACGTTAACTGTTCGAAGCTGCAGTCCGCTTGAATTTCCCAACGTTGCCTACGACCTGGCCGAGTTTGCAACGGGGACGTGCTAAGATAACAGGATTGTTTAGACGCGTTGCTACTTTGGAACATTTGCGCATTGCCGGTTAATTGTGCCATCGAGAACAGTAACTTCGTGTTTGGCCGGAAACACGGATAGATATGACGTCAGGAGTGTAATATAATTGTACGACGCGACGCTATGCAAATCGACGCGTCGATTATGCAATTGTCCGACAAATTACGACCGACCAGAGAAAGATCCCTGTGTATTCGTACTTTCGTCACTTTCCGTTCGATCGCTTACGCGGGAGGAAAAGCACGTTCGACGATCAGAGATTTCAATTTCCGTTAATTTACGGTGCCGTCACGGTGTTTGTACGAAGAAGTGGCTGAAACGCTATATAACGCTCTATGGGGGCAAGTGAATTACGACAAAAACGCGTATCACAGCACGAGATTGCGATGGAAGGTGGAAAAGCACGCGCCATGAGCGATCGCGAGGACGGCTCGTGGGGTGGCCGACGTTTCAGGGGATGCGAGTTAAAATGGGTGGGTTGTTCGGGCAAGCAACCACTTTGGCGCACGCGTAACCGCTGCCAGTCAATATTAACCGACGAGTCAGCCTCGAGACTTCGGTGTCACTGACGCAAAAACTGGCCGCACCGAGGCAAACCTTCCAACCCCGACGACGAAACTGCCCCACCGTCTTTAAATTAGCGACGCGCTCGCTTTACCATTACCGCCAACTTACATTACCGATGATACGCGCTTTTATTAAAAAGGTTTATGAGATGAAAAAAAAAACACGAATGCGATAGAAAGTCTGACAGAGACAAATACTTTAGTAATTCGCGAGGATAAACGAGAAACGGTCGTCGAAACGATAACGTGAGAATTAAAGAAGAGGAATACCTTTACGCTTAACGTTAGACTTATCGTGATCGACGCTCCACCTCAACGATGAACGTCACCGACGACGTTAGGTCCACCGAATCGTAACATGTGTCTAAGTATACGTGGTTGATTTCGTTTCTTGTATGGAAGCTTCAAAATCTCGAAAGAGATTTGTTCGGTGTACAACGATGGCGCTTGCAAACCTAACCTGATTATTCGAAAATGACGAAACAAACGTGTATACAGCCACGTTGGACAGCACGCGTTAGGTCGCGTCACTCTGTAGTTGCAGTTTCGGTTTACCAAGTTTCTGCGTCAGTTTCGTTTTTCGTGTTTCAAGGAAAAAAACTATCGTCAGCGAAACATCTTCAACTAACCACCAAACCACTAGCGAAAGACGTAGCGTGCGACTGTAACGATCAGTTGATCAAAATGAAAATAGTGTAGCGAACGAGAAATGAAATAAACGTCGATGTTGCTTCCACCAAAAACACCTGTACGTTTTTAGCATTTAGTCGTTGTATGAAGAGTGAAGAGAAATATATTTGACAATCATCGACCGAATGGATTTGGCAGTCGACGTGCGAAAACTGTTTAGAAAACAGTCCGATTGGCCACGAGAAAAGATATTTTTCGATTTAGCAATTTTCGTTGAGCGGAAGGTGGCAGGAAATTCGTTGAAAAAGTCGGAGAGATCGAACAAGTTACGAACAAGCTTGGCTAGGGGTAGCGAAGGAGGTGTTTGGGCGCGATGTCGCAAATAATTGGTCAATAATACCCTTGCGGGTGGCGAAAAGCAGGCTGGTCGGGGACAAAACGTCGTCGTCGGGGCGTTATCGTGTACAGTGTAGCCGTGTGTTCAACGAATACCAGCCCCTTCCTCCGGTCGGGCCCCTACCCGGAGGCAGCGCTGACAACTTCTCATTGTCCGGGATTCAGCTTGACGTCGCGGGGACGTGCTCATTGTTAATTAAACTACGCGTCGCCGCGCCATTGCCGCAGAACTCTCGCCGTGTTACTCGCCCGATAACTGTGGGCCTGCGGCTGTCTCTCGCGCGCGCGTATCGAACCAAGCGAGTAGCATTTTCTCCTCGCAGCGTTTTACCCTGCCGCGCTGCCCCCGCGCATGCCAGACACGTTTCATCGAGCTGTCGCTAATAACGCGCCGGTTTAATTACCACGGCGAATTAACAGCCGAGCCGATGGTACGCGACCGTTCGATGGCCGCCTTCGCGATCCGCCTTCTCTTTGGCTTCCGCGTGCACCATCATCGTAAAGGATATTTTTTCGTGGGAAAGTCGTTTTGCTCGGACACCGGAGTTCCGGACCTACGTTCAGGCAGGTTTCCACGGAACACGTAGATTACTCGGCCGACTCACAGGCCACGCCGATCGACTTTGTAAAACGAAAAATTGACAAGCCGATCGTTCCACAAATGCCGTTCCGTAGGATTTACGATTTCTTCTTCGCGATATCGTCGCGATACATAGACTTACGGAAGGAAATGTAACGTGGCGACCAACTCAGTCGAAAACAAAGAGCGTAGCTAATCGATTCGGTCTTTGAAGAAAGATTTTCGCATCTTCCAACGAGAGTCGCGGTACCAGTCGTTTGTCGTAACGGACAACGATCGAGATCTGCTGAAATTATTTCTACGGCATCGTGCGCGAAAAGAACGCAACGTCCCAGTGACATCGAATAAAAATATATCGCCACGGAATAACATTGTCCTGAAAGTGGAATCCCTCGCCGACTCGTCGAAGACGTAGAGGATCTTCGGTGCGCTTAACACGAGATCGCATATTACGTACGATGGCCGTCCTAATTCTCACGATCGGGCGTCCCGATGCTCCTTAAGCGGGCCATAAAACGCAGGAAATTACCGGGTAGCAACGTCGTGACGTTCTTGCCGATACGAACCTTATCGTACGTAAGCGGCATCGCTTCGTGCTCGGTGGATCGCAAAAGGGTGGTGACGGGGAGGCGGGGATGGAGGGCAAAAGGCGCGAGATAGAGGGTAGTTTCTACGGAGGCTTTCAACGAACCATCTCACGTGCGACGATTCTCTATTGTGTGTGGCGGCCGAAGCGGCTTTTTCTGCCGGCGGAATCGTTCGACTCCTAATTTCGGAGTCAGGCGATGGGAGAAGAAGCATCGCGCGGTATGAAGTGGATATAAAAGGGACGGCATAAAGTCCGTTCTCGCGCGAGGAATTCCGGACTTTGTTTTTCCATGGAGACCGAGTCTTTTTCGAAACTGTTCGCACCAGGGTTGACAGTATCGCCGCGATGAACTGACGTCTAGAAGTTTACGAGTCGTTTTTGCGGAAGCTGCGTTTCCGCGAGTTTCTTCGTCCCGTTGGAATTTCATCGAGCCGATTTTCACCTTCGATTCCGAACCGGAAAAGGAAAGTACTGTTCGCTCGGTCTATTGGCCGGACGAAGGAGGAGAGATTCCGAAAGACGGCAAAGTCGTACGAGAAAGAACCGGTGGCTCGAGCCACGAAGCTCCCGTTCGTAGAAACGGCGGCTAGGCAGGCGAAGCGGAACGTTCGAAGAATCCGGATCTGCGACATTCGTGCAAATTAGCAGCGACCGGTGACAGTATCCATGATCACCGTGACACCGAGTAACCACTCGTCGCTCCATACATTCCTATCTACGATCCCCGTGGCCGGCCGTGACAGCCACGCGGAGATGTCTGTCCTGTGTGCGCCGTGATCTTTCGCCGTCCAAAGAATCCTCTCTTCGAGCGGTAGCAATATCAGCAACAACACCGACCTCGAACAGAGTCGTATACGTTCTGTTAGGCGGAGGAGGGCATAAAACGAGAGGTCGCTAGCTCGTAGTCGTGGCTGTGGCTGTGGCTGTGGCTGTGGCTGTGGTTGTTGCCGGCGCACCATTCTTCCAGCTTCTTCTCTCGCGTCGCCTTTTGTCTCCCTTCTCTGCCGTTGGCTGGCAGCCTCGTTCGTCCGTATTCTCGTCTCGTTCCGTTACCGTGTCGTTTCCTCGTCGTACGCACGGATCTCCCGGTATCCCTTTCTTCGTCCGTTCTTCGTCTCGACTCGGCTGTACTTGCCTCCTTCTCTTTCCTTTTCGTCGACCGCGTCTGCGGGGACGATAGTCGAGAGCAGAGGCAGTAGAGAGTAGCTACGAGCTCTCTGGAGCCCCGACAATACCCAGGAAATTACATAACTGTTGGAAATATCAACCAATACCAGTGCTCTGGCATAGCCGCGAGAGCCGGCGGCGGCGGTAGCGGCGGCGTCGGTGGTGTCGGTGCCAACCCCTCCGTGCCATTATTATAACTGGGTAGGTGGCGTATTATACGCGGCCGTCGGGGAACTCAGGCGGGCGAACGAGATAGCACCGTGCCTGGAGAATGAAACGAGAAATTGAGTTGTGCTGAAACGGGGAAAGGGGCTGCACGCCGCGGAAGGGGCGCGCCGGAGACGCGGCCGACCGCCTCGACGACCGGCGTCGCGATGGACGCGAACCTCGACCGGGCCCAAACAAATTTTACTCCTCTTTCACGCGGTTTTGTTCCTTAAGGAAATTTCTTATGGCGATTCTTAACGTAACGTCTCTTTGTCGAATTATTCTTCGAGCTGATCTTCGTTGATTTCGTGAAACGACGGCTTGAAAAGTCTGTCCCTTTAATTTTACTAATCGCGTATCGATCGTACTTTAGACATACGTTGCACGGCTAATTTAGCTATAATTACTCGTCGACCATGTAAGGAAAAGAGATGTTTGTACGGAATGGCGGAAAGAAGAAGGAAATATCGACACCTTGAATCCATCGCTATTGCGGAGAGAAGTGCGACGAGAACGGGGAAAGATAGTGCTTCGGTGGCGCGTATACCGGTGGCAGCACGTCGACTGTCGAGTAATTCGCAAAAATTAATTACCAACTTGTTCCACGGAGACAAAGGAAAAAGGAGCTGCTTCAGGAATAGTCGCACAATGGAACGGGAACGCGAACGTTCCTCGAGAAAACCCGGCGTACAATCGTGCGTTTCGTCGCGCGACTGTCGTTGGAATTTCTCGCCGCTTAATCGACTACCGTTAATGAACTTTACGATCCATAGAGCCGATACAATTCGCGCTATTAGACGAAACACGGTAGCCGTAAAAAGAAAATGATAAGATATTTATAGAAATAGAGTAACGTCGACAAATTCCACCGTGATAATTGTAAAGGAATTTAAAAGTGGATAAAACGAAGGCGATAACGAAAGATTAAATAGCGCTTAAAGGAACGATAACGATAAATGCGGATAGATAGGGAGCCACTTGAAACAACGCTATAAACTCGATCAACTTGATACTGTATGCATACCGATAACAGCACCAACCCCCGGGACATTTCAATTCGTAGATACAGAAGGGTCCATAAAAACTGGTCGACGATATAAATAAGCGTTTAATGTTGCGCGTTCCTAAATTGAATCTCGGCCATCCAACGATCTGTGGACAAGATCCTTAGGGGTGAAATCTCCGGGAAACTATTGTCCACCCTGGGACGTACGTCGCGGCTCGTGCGCCAACAGTTACTCGTGACATATCTTTGCCAGCGTTTTATGCACCCCATAAAAGCCGGCATTACATACGAAAAGTCAAGCGGCACGACGATGGACCCCATACGTTCTCTGTTTGCCTATTATGTATGGTTTACCGTGGTTTAACCAGGGGAAATCTGGTAGCCAGAGAGGGAAATACGGGAGGGGGTGAGTCCCGCGAGACTTATGACTGTGATTAAGTGTGATGTATCGAGGAATGAATATCAAAAACTCAGGGCGAAATTCACCCCCGTGATTTCTGCTGTTCCGCGTAAAATCGCGCCTACTAGCGACATTTTTCTCACGATGCGCGAGCAACGGCTGCAGATGTATCGCCGGTGCGCGAGATTCGAATTTCCGACGATCCGACTTTTTCGGCAATTTTCGATCTAGGCAATTTCCTTGAAAACGTGCAAGCGGATCGTGCGACGATCCAAGTTATTTGGATCGGAAATGTTTGCTCGTGACGATAATCGGTTGCACTTACGTCCGACCATCGAAACTATTGAAATTATATTCGCAGAGACCGTTTGGAAACCTGGTCGCCTGCGCCAGTTTCTATCCTCGTTTGAGTAATAGATCGCGGCTGTCCGACGACTACTGGTCGTAGCTCGTTCGCCAACGAGACGTCCCCGCTAAACGCTTTCTTATCGCTAGGCGACTGAAAAAGCGCATACGTCAAGGAACGTGACATTTAAACGCGCAACAGCTAATGAGGAATACTCGCGGCGAGACGGAAATGAGCTGCGAACGTATCTGCTCGATGGCCGCGAGCCGGCATTATGCGTGCTTTTATTCATTAAGGAACAATCGACCGGCGGACAATTGTTATAAAAACTTCAACAGGGAACAGGGAAATTCAGGCTCGCGACGTTGTTCAATGGTGCGTTATTTAGAAACGATCCTTCCTTCGTTTCTGACGACAGTCGTCGTTGCGCGATTATAAAAAGCCTGGTGACATTTTCGTTTGAAAGCCGAGCGCGATATCTGTTACCTAAATGTCAGCCGTTCGCGGAGACGCGAGCACAGTGAAAAATTAATTTCTAAAATTACACGTTGGTCGAACGTAATCGAAGAAAGCGATCGCGCGACGCGACGTATCGTCAACGAGAGACAAAGAAGAGGGTAGAAACAGCCAGCAGCCGATACGAGGAGGAACGATAAAGTGGCCGAAGGCAAAAGACACGGCGTAATGTCCCGCAGAAAGCGAACATTGTGTCGCGTAGCGAAAGGGGTAATTCCGTAGTAGGAAGCCTTATTGGAAAAGAGCAGATAAGGGGGGTTGGCAGCGGAGAAGGGAGGTTTGGGTGGCGCGAGTAGGTGTGAATGGGCGTGCAAACGCGGCGTTGTCGGTGAACACACGAACGAGTGCGGCGGATGCACGCGTGTGTGGGTGGCGATGGGGGTGACGTCGGGGACGGGTGGCGAGCAGGGGCGAGGCAGAGGGGTGAGCGGCAGCGTTGAACGGAAATTAAATATGCCTCACTCGATAAGTCAGAGTACCATAGGAGGGCTCCGTATCAACGCCGGGAGATGAGCTATTGTGCTATTTTCGAGCGAAATCTCGGCGAGGCCATCCCCTCGAGTTCTGTCTCTCTGTGTAAAACGCTTTTCGCTTATTCCGTCGCAGAAGCGAACGGATATCGGCATGGTCGCTGCTTCCAAACGGGCATTCGACGAATATTCTTTTATTTTTTCTCTGTATCCTCTTTTCTTTCTTTTTTTTTCTTGTTGTTGTTGTTGTTGTTGTTTTTATCCTGTTTCCTTTTTGCCGAGTTTGTTTGGAGAGAAAGAGATCGAGGGATGGACGTACCGCGAATTTCCGGCAAGAAGGCGAGGATCGATATAGACTCGCGAGAATCTTTTTTCCTTTCGTGCTTCTGTCGATAGTTGTTATATCTTCCTTCTCCTCTTTCTTTTCTTTCTTTTTTTTTTTTTTTTCTTATTCCCTCCCTCTCCCTTTTTTTTTTTTTTTAGTTTCAGTTTTAATTAACGAAGACGAAGGGGAAAGAATATCGGCGATTTATTGGACGATCGTTTTATTCGCACGAAATAACGAGAGGAAGAAAGAAGTTAATTTAACCGGACGGTAAAAGCCGGCGATGCGAGCGGAATAATTATATCAGATTTATTATCAAACTCGGTACAACCGCGCGAACCCTTAGATAATAGGCTTTTTACGACTCGGTCGCGCGAACTACCCGATTCGAAAGTTACGATACTGTAAAGCTCTCTTTACGAGGCCATTACCGGGAGCTGTTACTCATATTTTTTCCTCAAACGAGTCGAGAGACACTTCCAGCAATATCATCGCGGAATGACCGAAATTCCTGATTTAACCAGAATTAAATATTAATTCCACCTATTGTTTTTCCAGCGACGTAAAAAAAAAGAAAAATACTTCCATCTTCTTCCACCCTTCGTCTCTCTTCGGATACGATCGAATCTACGTCGTGAAAATAATTCACGAAACAATGATATAAAAAAAGCTTGTCGTTCTTAGGGACAGCTTCGTGCCCGATGGAATAGCAGCGTGTTCGGATCGCAGCGGGCCTCCGAAACGAAGGAAACGACGCTCTCGTGAACGATCTCGCATAAACGACGTTGCCGCCACTACGACGAAGTCGTTCGTGCACCGGCACACTTTCGAATATATACTTACGTCCGTTGGAGCTGCAGAATCGATGCTCTCGAGAGATCATAACCGTGACTGGAGTGGCCATTCACGCTGAAAAACTTTCCTCGATGAATTCGTCCCGTGAAATCCCGGACAAAGCCTCGTTCCGACCGACATTTTCGTCTCGCGATGATTTTCCAAAATCTCTAGCCGCTGAAAGGAACTGGCATTCACGCTAGAAGGGGCATCGTGTTGTTGCCCGTTCTTGTGGCAGCGGTTAATGAAGTCATCGCTGAAAGGCGACGAGAAGATCGCCTGTCATAGCTATTCGATATACTCTGTGACGTTGTGTCGACTCTTTCTTCTCGAAGAACGAAATTTCGCGAACAAGTCCCTCGCTGGCAGCAAACATTTTTACCATAAGCGGCTTCTCACATTGGTGTAACATATTTGTCAAAGAGCATGAGCGAAGAGTTTCGCCGCTCGAAAGTACATTGACGATCCTCGAAGTATAAAAGATGTGGAGGTACAAAGGAAAGATTTGGCATGTTGACGCTATTAATTTTCCCGATTTAGCCTGACAAAGCAATTAGTCTTCTCGAGAAGATCTCCTCCTCGACGTTCGCAAAGAAACGTGTTCTTAAAAATCCTTAGTCATCTCGCATCCAAGTCCCCGGCCGTATTATGTAGAAAGGTTAACCCTTTGCAAATTTCCTCCAAACGTTTCGCAGAACAGCGACGCTATAAAAAATATCTTGGAAATAGACTTGGGCAGCGCACCGAGGCGAAGCTAATCGGGATGGAAAAATCACCGGCCGAGCGAACCGTAGAACCTTTTCCCCTGGAAATATTACCGAAACATTACCCGAGGACGGTGCCCATAATGCGGTCATTAGGATCGAAGTCGTGACAGACACTCGATCGGGTCGAAGGCGACGGAAGGTCGAGGAAGCGAAAAATGAAACAACCTCACGGGCCAGTGAGCCGGAGCTCTCTTTCTGGCCGTTTATAAATCCGACATAATGCGACCCGAACGAGATTATTTCACGATTTATCACCTCGGGTTCGCTGAATGCGTAGGGTGGTCTATTAGGTATCGGGAGGGTGGCCGGCAAGATGGCGGCCGAAGCTGGCGAACAATTGCGTTTCGGTCCGATGACAAATGACGCGGGAACCGTCTGCCGTCTCTCTGACTTACGACTTTTCCTTTGTTCGCGACTTGGAGCCGATACCACGAAACCGACTCAGGTGTTTTCTTCGGAGCTGAATTTTTCACGGGCCGTGATTCTAAACTCTCTAAATTCCTGTGGCGCCTCCGTTCTTCCCATCCATTTGCTCGAAATTTATAATAAATTTATTTTTACGTAATATTCTTAATCTCTCCTGCATATCTTACGGTTCCTTTTTCCACGCGAATCGAGACTTACGATACATCTAGCTTCGACCGGTATGCCGTCAATTTGTTAACGGGGCCTTCTTCGGTGTTCTTCTGCGTAGGACGATTTTGTTGACCGAACTCAATTCGTTTGCCTGTTTGCTCTTAATGCTCGATTGCCTCTGTTTCGTGAAAGCGACGATCGCAACGATACGAGTCGCACTAACGTCAATGAATAATCGACGAATCGTTAATTTCGATCGTACAAAATATTTTTCACGGCAACGATGATAAAGTCAGTTATCGAGGTTAATTAGGGTTCCGCTTATAATTACTTCGTTTCGAGCAAAACAACAACGACGCGATAATAAACAAAGTCGAACAATAGAGGGAATAGCGACCAATGTTTGTATTTTTTATCCGTCGTCCATGAATTTTTAGTAGAAACTAGCAAACGAAGAACGGTGACGGTAAAATACCAGTTTGTTATAATCGTGAATTATGGATATTCATCGGCGAAATTGAAGACATCGATGGAAATATTTACATAGTCGAACGAGCGATCGAAACGTAATACTTCCGGCGATTGTAAACCGATTATCGAATCAAAATAATTGGAATACAATCACTTAACCGCGAACGAAGGGTCAATGCTTCGGAACAATCGGGCCAGGCATTGACACTGATGATAATATGTCAATGGTCAAAAGGACGCGTCTGGAAATCGTATATCGTCGTTCGCGTCATAATTAAGTCGAATGTTAAATGTTAAAATTAATCGAAACGAAACTATCGGTTCATTCCGATGAAATATCGCGATATTTCTGGAATTTTCCTGAATCGTAGACAAGTAAAATTCGTTACTACGCGGATTACAAAGTGACGATTATCGTAGATGGATGTTAGATCAGTTAGAAACATAGACGTAAATGTATACTCGTAACGTGCAAGATATATAACGCATAAAAATAAGCAGAAAAATAGACCAACCAGAAGATGGAACGACGATGAGAAATAAAAACGGCCAAGAGGTTAATACGATGTCGTCCGCCATAGTAGAAACGTAAAGGAGAATCGTGTCCGACCAACATCCCCGAAGTACGTTCCTAATCATGGTCGCAGAAAAAACCATCCCGAATCGAATTTGCCGTGGTTGTGTCGACAGTGGTCGCACGATCGCGCGGCAAGATGGACGAGCTCGCCTCGTTCTTGTACTTGCCTTCATCCCTCCGTTGAGAGGAAGCAGCGATCGAGCAGGAGGAACGGAGAAAGAACGAAGAAAGGCAGTACGAGGAGCAAGGGGAGCAGAGAATGGGAGGATAGAACAAACAGAGGGCGAAAAAAGGAAGATTACGAGGAAGATGGAAGGGGATAGACGATATCGTGTGGCGTTCGCTCGAAACGAGAGCTGCCAACGAGTGAACACGAGCCAGGTGCAAAGTGACTCTGGTAGAGTTCTCTGAAGACGGAGGAAGAGCGTTATCCCGCGAAGCTGGCCCGAGCAGGAAGGAGAGAGCGGCCAACAGAGTCCTCGTATGTCGGCCACAAGTTTCTCGGAACACAATCGCATATAATACATATGCAATAGTCCTGGCTGGAGTCCGCTGCCAGTCCGGCCGAGTCCTGAACGGGTGTCCAGAATAGACACCGAAGCTGGACATCGTTGGATCGTGCAACATGGCCGCCGTGAGGCGAGCCCCGCTCGATAATTGAAGGGCAGCCCCCCGAATCCCTTTCCACCTCCTTGTTCCGGCACCGTTCTCTTTTTGTTCGCCGTGCAACGCGCCGTTCTCTCTCTCTCTCTCTCTCTCTCCCTCTCTCTCTCTCTCTCTCTCTGTCTCTCGCTCGCTCTCTCGGTCCGCGATCGCTTGCTAACCGTACCGCAGAGTTATGAGTCGCGGGGATAATGTCGCTTGTTATTAAGACCCCTATCGACGTTTCCTAATCTACGGTTAGCCGGACCACCTTAGACATCGGGGGCTAATTAAGATCGTCGGACCTTGACGGGACGTTGCGCTCTAATTGAACTCGCGGAATCCCTCGACGTTCCGTGAACTCGTCTTGGCGTTAAACCGGTCAGCTTAGAACTTACTCCTATCCTATCGTTTGTCGTTTTTCTTTTTTTTTCTTTGAAATTGTTTATATAGTTGGGCGCAAGGGCGATATATCTATCGTTGCTCTATGCACTCGAAGATCGGCGAAAAAGTGAAAGAAGGAGGGGGTTAGGCAACGACGATCCCAGCGAGACCCACTTAACAAACAACGCTTAGTCATCGATCGAATCTCGATGGTAATACCGATTTTCTCGCGCACACGCCGCCTGCGAGAACGACGGGGGACGTCAGGAAACCCGGTCGGCTCGGTTATCTCCCGACTTATCGTCAGATACAATAATGGCCCGGGAAAATGTCCCCGACACACAATAATGGCCTGTTAAAAGACCCACTTTCTCTCTCCCTCCACGTGTGTACCTTGCGCTCTATCCACCGCTACCTCCCTCCGGTTCTTCTTCTGCTTCTTCTTCGCATCCCTTGCAACCTCCGGAACAGTGGCGTAGCTCGGCCGATAGCCAAAGAAATTCGCGAAGTTTCGTGTTCGATTAACGGCGGCGTTTGCCGTTTCGCGGCCGTTTCCGAGCACCGTCTACGTTGTTCCTGCGACTCGCTTTTTATTAAGGCGGTCGAGCTTTCATCTCGGGCAAAGTATAGCACGTGAAACGACGCCAAACTACCAACAGACCTGTCACGGTTGATACAGGAACAAGCGACTTTCCAAGGACCAAGCCGATACGATTTTCCCACCGTACAAACATACACCTACGAAACAGGCACTCGAATTTGTGTACTGAATGGATACGCCGCTGCAGATATTACGCGCGCGTGCGTACACACGCACAAAGCCCTGCGAGACGCAGTTACACGCGCGCCAGAGAAAGAGAGAGACGAAAAGATAGGTAGAGCGAGGGGCTGCATCCTGTCGGGGGTTGATTCGTATTACTCGTGTTTGCCGAAGGGATTTTAGGCTTCCTCGAGCACGGTGGGGAAAAATAATTAAAAGCGTTTATCTTGCGTAATCCTGGCCACGGGCGGATGATGGGACGCACGAGCGAGGGTAGGTGCCCCACGCACCTGTGATTTCTCCACCAAGCATAACAGATCGTCGCGGAAATATCGTTCTCGACGCTGATTAAACACGAATCGCCCGCTAGTAATCGCAATGGTACGTCGAGATGATAGGAATTTCGATCTAGTCACGTGTTTCCACTCTTGGCAGTATCTACCTTTTGGTTTCATAGTCGGAAAATAAGTTACTGCCTTATTCCCTATCGTGGCACGTTGTGGTGATTTCCAAAAATACGGTGAATTTTGTATAATAACAGGTACAAAAGAGGAATGTTTCACGAAGAATCATTCTCAGCTCTGGATGATGAATTTTTGATGAAAAATTTGTGCGACTGAAAAAATTCCACTTTACGTAATTTTCCGGTAGACGTGTCGTAAAATATTCGAGTTTTCGAGTTTTCAGGGCTAACGAGCGAAACAATCGTTAGGCCGATGTCACGGAATAGTCATACACGAATTCGATCTAACGAGTTTGGTTGAAATTCAGGGTCGAACGATCGCCAAACACTTCCGCCGATGAATATTTATCAAATTTACCGATTGTTGTCTCGACACGGACCGACCGACCCATTCGTTCCTTCTTTAGCCGTGTAGCTGCAGCTATGCATATGCATGCGGAGTGGCGCGTTGATTTAGAAAACAATATCCACGTTATTTGTCCCTTGGCGTAGAATCTCACTCGCGCATCAAACAGTTCACAGTTAAATAAATTCCTTCGCGTTGCATGCGATTTCCATCGATTCACCGGTAGAATTAACATTGGAAATTTCCATTGTTCCAAGCATCTCGCTCCATCGTTTCTTTTATTCCTTCTTTTTCCGTCTTTTTTTCTTCCTTAACCGAAACCTTCCTCCCTCTTCGTCGGCTCCTTCTCGTTTCCTTCTCGGATGCGTAGAATCGTAGAAGGGAAAGAGGATTCGAAATTTGGGAGAAAATCGATAACGAAAATGAAGCTAGGTATTTTCAGACGAATGTGAACTGTCCGGCTATCAATGGACAATATCGCTCGATCGGTTACGCAATTTCATGGAATCGAACTGAATGTCATCGATCGTACGTTACTCGGCGGAATCGATAATTTGTAAAATTCGTCCGACTCGACGGAAATTTAAGATCCGAGATCTGAAAAGCTCGCGATCGAGTAAGCTTACGCAAAGTACGTTGTAAACTTACTTTGCACCCGCCGTTGAAAAAGGTAGAATGTTACATAGAGATTTAGATGTCGATGCGCGATCGCTGATATCGATCGAGAAGAACAAAACGTTCGTAAATCTCTTTCGTCGTAAAAATGAAGGGAAATTCGTAAGGCAAAATTGTTGCATATTCAAGCCGAGCTGGATCGAAAAGCTGGGCCGGGGCGTGTTACAAAATAAGGTCGTAAACGTCGACCGGGGCATTGAAAGGCCGAATCACGCGCACAATGTGGCACACGAGAACCGTTTTGCCGTCTAAAATTGCGACTCGATTCTTCTATTTTATGAGGGCCGCGGCAGAGCCAGCCGGTGCTTAATTGGGCAATTACTATTCCGAAAATTGACAGCGCAGTCAACCGCTATTTAACCAGTGGCGTGTGTCAAAGAAAGAGTAAACACGTCCCGTGACCAAACACACCGGACGGCGAAATGGTACACGAGCCGCCACATTGCCTCTCTCTCTCTCTCTCTCGACTCTACAAATACAAATTTAACCCGCGGGCCCGCATTTTACGACCGAGACATAGTGCTCCAGCGAAATCTCTGTCTCGTCCTCTTCATCGTCGTTCGCGTATCCTACATTCGGAGACAGCCCGTGCACGTATTTACGGTGTGCGAATCATGCTCGAAAGTATGGCCGAAGCACTTGCAAGCTCGTAGCGCTGTACCGGCTGAGCGGACAAAGCTGTGGCAACGACTTTAAACCGAAACTTTTCCTCTTTTTTAGCGTCACTTAGCAAAGGCTATTTCCCGTTTGATCCGTTCCTGGATCCTTTCGATCGTTGGAGTAAATTTGTTCTTTCTTCTTTTTTTTTTTTTTTTTTTTTTTTGGAAAATTAAATAGATAATCACCAACTTCAATACTAGGATTTATAAGATCATAAAGCTCTCGCGAAACGATCGACGAAATTATTGAATCTCCGGAGAATTGGCTAACCACTTGGACTTGCGACTATAATTGCGTAAAATAATTTACGAGCAGCAATAATCGTCAGATCGGATAATCAACGAAGATGTAATATAAAGCGTTCGATGGAAACGATCGAATTCGTGTTAAAACCGTCGATCGGATGAAAAGGTACGAGTAATCGATAGAAAGTGTCGAACGAGCTGAACATATCGCGACTTGCGAATAATTAATTTTATTAATTTGTTATCGATCCCGGCGTTAATATCGGGTCCGTCGTAACGAGCAGCGAGAGCACGAACCGCGTCGTTTAGATCGTAAATCCGAAACTGCGGCGATCGTTTCGGCCCGATGAAATGAAACTTATCGCAATTTCAACGTGCCCTCCATAATGGACGACTTTCACTTTGCGTTGCCATTGACTATGACTACTTAACGTCACACGCACCGGGCTACCGTAGAAAAAGTCCGTGTTAAAAAGGCGTTAAAAAGACGGCGATTCTTATTGGAACGTGATCGTGTTGCCGAAGCTACAGCTCGTTTCGAATCGATTGGTAGCTCAAGGTCACCAGGGAACGATCCCCCACCACCTTCGTTTAACCTTCCTCTCGGCAAATGCCCATAGAATCCTCGAATCTCTCAACAGTCTTGTAACAGGACTACGACTCGCTACATACAAATAGTGGTAAACCAATCGAAATCGATAGTGATAAAATTTTCTCTCGCTATAAATAAAATTTTAAAAACTGCAAACCCGTCGATCGTTGATCGACGACGAATTACGTCGTGGACGACGTAAGTTTCAATCTCACGTTGATAAATTAAGATTCCTCGTTGATAAAACGCTGGCGAAAGTTTACTACGTTGCGCTACTTAACGCCTGAAGTATCGAAGTAGAGGAAAACTTGAAGCTTTTTTACTTGGAAAGTACAGTAAGATTACCATAGAGAAATTGCGAAGGAAAAAATAGTTAAACGCAAGCTTTATCAACAACACCGGTGAATTGAACGCAAGGAACAGGATAAAGGGGTTGAGTGAACGAGATTGCCGGGGTTCATTGTTCCATTTAATTTCGTTGGCCCGGGGGAAGGGCTTAAAGTTTTGAAGCGTTAATCGGCAATTTCGCGGCCGGGAAAAATCTTGATGATGTTACGGTGAACTAATAACGTAAATACAGGTCGGATATATTCGAGGAAGGTAAAGTAAAGCCGCTTCAGCCTGGCGGACAGTTAATGGGACCACCCGTAGCCGTACTCTAATACCGCTACGATTAAATGCAGACAGGATATTAAACTACGCTCTATACATCGCGGTCATAACACATTTTGACAATGCATCGTCAAGGCAATAAAGTAAAATCGTAAACCTCTTGCAACGTGGTTATCCACGACTACGAGCTCGAAACGGTGTCGTATAAGCGACATGCGACGCCATAACGATCCAAACTTTACAAACGATTCTTTCGCCTATGATCAACTAGGTTTGACGCGCGGCAATTTCGAACGTTACCTCTTCATCGTTTTCCAAATTACCTTCCAGCTTCGACGTTCCTCGACGTCTCAAAAATATACAGCGGAAGCCCACTTTTGTACGAACTCGTCGACGGACGGAGAGTAGCCGTTGCCGTTCGCCGATACGTAAAATAGTAATTCGCGTGCGCATAAACGAATTCGACTAACTAAAACTTGGTACGAACGAATGGCGTTCCACCGTAATTCTAGCGAGGCGAAAAAGTAATTGCAAAAGCGTGCAGCTCTAGCGAATAGAAACCGAAGTGGAAATCGGACAGGATTGGAGCGTGCAACGGTACAAGGCGAACGGGGTCGTTCGTTCGGTTTCTCAGCGGTGCAACTGAAATTCGAGTCGGCAGATCTAATGGTGGCAAAGGCGAGTCATCACGTACCTAGGACGGAGAACGGGCTCAGCCACCAGGGGCCACCGTTACAGGGACACGAAAAAGAGAATGGAAATCACGAACGGCAGAAAGAACTCGTGTCGTGTTACCGCGGGCATTAGCTAACGCGCGTGTCATCGCGCCGCGAATCGAGCCGTAGACACGCGAGAATTCGCGGAAAGAAATCGTTCCCTGCACCCGTCACACGGCTAACGAGCTCGCCACGATCGTTGGCTCGCTGCTCGCACGACCTCTCCAAACTCTTTCTAACCGATCGGTTGAAGCTTCGAATCGGCTACAAAGTGGAATTAAGTTCCATTCGATCGTATTCGATCTTCGTTTCGCTCTTGCTGGTATTAGCTTGTCCGAAAAGTGATCTTTGTCTCGATAGAACAAAATGCATCGTACGTAATTCGATAAAATAATATGAAACGGAAAATGTTGCGCATCCATTATTTCCTTCTAAAACGAAAGAAACTTTTCAGACCACCTGATACTTAGGGATTCGATGAAGTTCGAATAATTGGACATCTCTGATCTTTGGTTCGCACGGTGTTAAGTCCGGGAGAACAAAAAACGATATAAATAAATCGGTTGATCTTTATCGAGATTA
The DNA here is from genome assembly GCF_014825855.1 of Bombus pyrosoma. Taxonomy (NCBI): domain Eukaryota; kingdom Metazoa; phylum Arthropoda; class Insecta; order Hymenoptera; family Apidae; genus Bombus; species Bombus pyrosoma. The sequence goes on along the minus strand of NC_057770.1, from coordinate 4,307,870 downwards.
TTATGAAGACGTGAAAGAGACACGTGGCAGATCGTTGTTGCTTACAACGATCGTCTGGAAGCTGCAACACCGCACGGAGACACCGCAACGTGCAGTCGTCGTTCGAGGCTATCCAACTGTCGCAAACATCCATAACAGCTTCGAAATTCGCAAAAGTATTTCCTGGACAAACACAAACGTTACATTTTACGCCGCCGTCCGTGCGAACCTTCTTATACCTGATTCGTTTCCCAGAGAAAGATATACTCGCGTCGCTTTGTAATAATACGTAACACGGAGAACGAGTCTACGTTTAATAGAGCACGTTTAAAGATACGCAAAAGCGACATTGAATTGCACGAGAGAAAAGAAAAAAGAAAAGGGGGAGCGACGAGGCAATTTATCAAGCCGCGAGTTAACACAATATCGCGTTAAGAAGGAGGAGCGAGCGAGCTAGGGAAACTCGGTTTCGAGATGGCTAGTCGTATTTTCGCGCCGGTTGATTCACGAGCCGCTTTAAAGCACTTTTCGTACATAAAGAGGGATATGCAAGACGTTTCGCGATACGACCGGGGTTCTTAAGATGAAATACCGTTATCAGGAAAGGCGCGGAGCCGTGCTCGCGGGGATGATCCGCGACCGCAAATCCGTTCGACGTAATTGTCCTTGGCGCTGACGAATATATTTCGCGGATAAACGGTCGTACGATTTCATCGTGGTCGCGCGTTTTTCATTTTCGCGATATAACGGACGAGATCGAGCATAATAACGTCGCGATAGCTCCGCCGGGGGCAAGGTTCGAGGTTTCCCTTCTTTCGTTTCTCACAATTTGCATTTTCGTACCGTTGGACAGGAGGAAACAGGTTGGAAAGGTTGCAACCTTCTGTCGCTACGAAATCGGAGGAACAAAGTCTTGCCGGGTTATTAATTTACTATCGTCTCTCGTTTGAGGATACGTGCGAAGATAAGACGTAGAAATTATCAAAGTGCAGCTTGGACAAGATCAACCGCTTTACCATACTCCCGTTTCGAATACCTCCGAACGAACGGAAACGTAGTATTCCGTGGATTAGTGACGTTTTCAACCACTGTTGAGGTTATTAGATGTATACAGAGACGCGTGGATAAATTATAAGGTAGAAAGATATATTTTAAATACAGAAGTGAAAAGCACAAGAACGAAAAGAGATGATTTGAGCTGGTGCAGATCCGCACGCTAGCAGCGTTACCCTATAACTGAAAAGCCCGAAGCCAACGTCGCCTGTCGACTGTTTATGGTCTGCCTTCGTCCCAGTCTTTTGTCTATACGCTGTCGATGGCTTCGGTGCTTTAGAAAGCTAAAAAGACCAGATGTAGAGTTTTCTTAAAAGCGGTGACCTTCGACAACCACGAGTCGGTCTAGCACTCGCGACACCTTCCACCGATGTACGTACAAATCCTACAGTCCAAGGGCTTACGATCTATTTACCACGAGCCTTGCAAATATTTCTTCAAGACTAGTTGCACATCCGCTTCCCGATCGACCTCCAGCCACTTTTTTTACCAACGCGACTAGAAGCCTAAAATTCGTTTATCGTATACGTTCGCTGCTCGACTACTTCAAACCTCTTTTACCTCGCTTCGAAATATTTCTACTTCGAACCACCGTTCCGCCAACGAAACGACCCAAAGAGCTAGGAATCTGACTGACGCGAATACCGATACGATTACTCGAAGCTTTCCAACTTATTTCCACAGATCCGCTGCGAGATCCACTCGTTTGCTGATCGGTACGCGAGCAGTTTTTTTTTTTTTTTTTAGAAACGTTCGAAAAAGGTGAGATCGAGTGGCCGGCGAGACAGGACTCGGAGTTTCGCGCGGATCCTGGAGATTCGCGTCGCGCCGCCGATGTGTAGGAACGCGGTGGTCGGCGCACCGCGAGCGCCTTTTAATCTTGTTTCTTCGAGCGTCAGGCATTTTTCTGGGAACGGCCTCTTTCTCGCTCTCGAAAGAGAGAAGCGGCGAGAGCAGCCGGCCGGCCGTCTATTTTCGCCCCCGGAGACGACGATGCTGAACGTTTAAACGGCCCCGCGGTGACAAACGCCACGAACAGATAGGCCGGGACAGAACGGAGGCTCGCGCGATGCAACTCGAACGGATGCTTGTACCATTAACCGCAGACCGCAGATTGGGATAGATCCGAAGCCTAATGGAGTCGTACGCGGCAGCAGAACGGTGAAACAGCGTGGAAAAAAAAGAAGAGGAGAACGAGGAGATCTCGTATCTCGTGTCAAACAAATATCGTCGTTCCCACGACGCCTCGCGAACACCGTACCATCTGTTTTGCTTTGGATCGTTCGCGGTCGCGCCCTTGTTCCGCTCTACGGTTAACGATTTACTCGTGTACCATCGGTGGTGCACGTGTCATCGCCATTAGCTTTTCCAAACAGGTAGTAAATTCTCGGATATTCAGTACGCAAACCTGCGCGAATATACGCGAATCTCCGTAGAAAACGATTCGTGATAACGAGATTTGTGTTTCTCCCGAGGAGAAACGAACATCGACGAGGACTCGCTATCGTTCGAAGAAAGTTACTCGATGGTTCTGCCGAACTTAAACGGATTTATTCCTGTAATTGTAAAAGCAGATGATCTTGCGCGATGAATTCTTTCAAAGATTTCAAGCGTGAAACGAAACTTGTACGACTTCAGATAGAAAGATATGCCAGTCCGAACGAGCGGCTAAAATACGTACTACGTAAATCTTGCGACTCTTCCTGTCGCTAAATCATACCGTCATCGTGGCTTTTATGTTTTCGCCACCGTTTTTCGTCGATCGATCGATTAAGAGAAACAAACGAGCAAAGAATCCGCCGCTTGGTATCGCTCGAGAGCCGAGAACAAACGAAAATCGAAAAGAAAGAACTCGTATCCGTTTAATCCGGTGGATGGGATACGCGAAAGCCTAAACCACCGTCCGGGACGTCTGATTATCCAAAAAGGAGAAAAGAAAGGAGAAAAAGAAACAAAACGCTAGGAAACACAATGAACATCTCATCACGAGGACAAAACCCGTCGCATAAATCGTCGAGAAGCGTAATTGAATTTCTTCTTGGCAGAGCCGGGGGACGCGTTCCCTCCCTGAAAAGGATTCCATTTTGAAGGATCTCGTAGTTACGGCACTGCACGCTTCCCTTCCCCGCTTCTGGCGTGTGGCATCTTCGTTGCTCTCGATGGCTAGCGAACGTTTTAACCCGTGCGCCGGTCTTTGCCGGGATATCATCTGGCGAAGGTGAGACGCAGCAGAGAAGCGCACCCGGTACGCTGGACTAATTGGCCGATAAATCAACCTCCGGCTTACCTTCTCTCCACCGTAGCTCCGCTGGACCTTTTAGACTCATAGGTGGACTTTCCGGACGCAAGGTATACACGCGCCCCGAGTCTAATTTTGAACGGCGGTGCTCCGAGCTCCGAGAAATTCACGATACATATACGACGTTTCCGACAGACCCTTTTCCACGCCGCTGCCGCGCGTATTCCTTCAAACGCCGCTCGTTTCTTCTTCCCACTTTCTTTTTCCCTGCCTGATATCTTACAGCACGATTCGTCGTACAACAGTTTGTCGATCAATTAGCGGACCGAGGATAGAATTTTTTCTGCGCGTTCGCACCGATTCGCACCGTCTCTGTTCCTCTCGCTTTCGCCTCTTTAGATTCAGAGATTCGCCGTACAGTTCGTCGATGGATCGTCCGATCGAAACTACGACTGGTAACCGCGTGTCTCTTTGCAAAAGGCAAAAAGTACAGACGACGAGTCTCTTGGAAAGAAAACAACGATTCGTTGGTACTAATTACACGGCTTGAGAGCGAGCAGCTTAGCGAATAGCTCGAATGCCACAGGTTCGACTGGTTACGCGTGTCTTGGCAAACGCGGAAACGCGATGTACACGCACCTCTCAACTTTATCCTCTGGTTCGCGCGATCTCGGGCGAACTTGCGCATACGTTGGCGTACTTGATGCAGCGATCAAGTCTCGGACAGAACGAGGCGAGAGGTCGGTCCAAACGAGCACCACGAAGATATTTTATCAGCGAGGATCGAGATCACCGCCGATAGCCAAGCGACGAGGCGAGAGCCGACGTGATAAATTCTCGAACGCGACTGCCGCTCCGTCAGTCGATTCGTATTTTCGCGAAAGTTGCAGTCCCTTTCGTCGACAACTCGCCGAGGGATTAGATCGTGCGCCTACGGTTTCTCGCTCGATTGCGACGCCGAAAGGCTCGATTTTCAGAAAAGGAGACGAGACGAAAAGTAATATGAAAATGAGAATTCGCGTGGCTGACCAGCGACTGAGAACCCAACGAATCTCAACGCTACGAGCGATCAGCTCGCACGTGGCGAGATTGCGAAGCAAAAGAGTCCCGTGTCAATGAAAAGTTGTTGAGTTGGAATTGTCGTAGAATTTTATATTTGACGAATAAAAACCTAAAAGACTCAGGAGTCTCCCAATAAGACGCGAAATACGGACAGCGACGAGGAAAGATAAGAAATTACGTAATTATCGTTGATTCGGAGGAGAACCGCTTGACACCATCCACCGCACCAGGCACTAGAAACCAGGCAATCGGATTTCGATAAAATTCCAAACAGCGGGAAAAACGGTGGTCGATAGAGTGCGAGGTCTAAGGGAAGGAAGAAACAATTTAAAAAATGGAACGCGACCACCGGCCGGCGCGGGGTAAGATTATCGTGGCGAGACGATCGGCACTCGGTGCTCCCGTAATTTGTGTTTTCGTTATTGCGTCCGATTCCTGTTCCCCGAAGGCACGAGAGAACAACGACGGTATCTGGTGTCGCTGAGCAGCCGAGAATGCGAGAAACCTCCGCCGCGTGTGGAACAGGTTCTTCGTTTTCCGGGGGCAGATCGGTGTTCGCTTGTTACCGCGAACAGAGAGAGGAGAACGGAGAAAAACGAAGAATTAAGAGGGAACGAGACGAAAGAATACGGCCTGCATACGTGGTACGTGTGTGTGCTCGAACGCCACGTTAAAGGTACACGTGTGTACAGGTCGCACAAACACCAGCACGTACGCGCACTAATCGCATCGAGCGAACTTGTTGGAATTAATTGGTCCGGCCAATTAACGCTCACGGCCTGAAACGCGTCGAGGGCAATGAAGGCGCACGATTGGCCTGCTCCCCGCCACCCTTCGACGCTCGATATCCTTCGGCAGCGAGCGAGCTTCCTGCGAGGCCCCTAATTAATTTCGACTCGCGATCGTTCGCAGAAAATCGGACGGTACCGCGCGGCCACTTGGACAGACCAACGATCGGCGTCGCTCGGATCGATCGCTATCGGCTAGATCGCGAGATAGGTTCGTAGGAAAGTGCTTCCGATCTTCTGCCACGTACTTCCATAAACGGATCGTTCAAGCATGCAGGCTGAGATTCGCCGAGCAACGCGATGCATTTCTAGTTATTAGTTAGTCCGGATTAGGTTTACGGACTCGTGCACGTGCTCAGGTTTACGCGATCTTTCGCGCGGGACGTATTTTTTCCAGCTTTACCGCTGGCAAATAGCGTCAGGGCGCTCGTTGAAACGTTACGCCGCAACGATTGGTCTGGCGCGATTAAGGCCTTTTTAAAGGTCCTATGGAAAAAAAGAAATGATCGATCAACGCGTGAAAATTGTTTTTTAAATACAATCGACGGGGGAATGGAGAAGAGAAAGAGATGCCACGGGACAGAAAACAGACCCGTTTCTCCCTTGCACCGAAAGGAAAACGTTGCGTCCCGCGATAACTCGATTATTACGGAACATATTGATTCGTGTACGCTGCACGAGGAGGGCAGCAAAAAGCGAATTTGAATCGGACGGTAAAACAATGAAATAACGATGTAATCTTCGACAATGGATGGCATAACCGGCCGGAGTCGCTCGTTGTCCGCTTGTTAACGATGAAATATTACGTATGTACGGCAGCTGTCATCTTACTTGTCCTTTGACGGCATATTTATACCGGTTTCACCCTGTTCCGCGGCGCCCGATCGCCGATAACGGATGCCCCTCGCTAATGCATCTCGCCACCAAGACGCTTTTACGCTTCTGAATTCGTTGCGCCGTCGCCTAGACTCTGCACGCGGTAAACGTGCCAATTTGCAGACTATTTTACGCGTAGGAAATTCTCATCGAACGCGACCGAACGAATCGTATTTTTCGTGTTTCGCGGACCAACGATTTTAAGAGTCTCGAAAATATCATTGGATTGTCGCAAACGTTATGCCGTTAGTTTATCACGGAACGATGGGAGAGCTGCGAGCTATCTCTAAGAAGCTTGTAACTCTGCGTTTAAACAGCTTTTTTCCAACTATCCAAGTATCCTGTACCGAGATACGTATTCCCTTTTAGCCGCCGCGTAACAAAGAACAGAAAGCAAGGAACCGATCAAAATGAACGTATCGCGTTTGTATCGTTACGTTTTGTCGGCGAAGAAAGAAGGAAAATCGAAAGAACGAAAAACTTAGTCGTAACGAATAGCTTTTTCAATTTAGCCGACCGATTTATTCCACGACGCGAAAGATACGTTACTCCGTTATCGGGGAAAAAATTGTTTAGATAATAGAGAGAATAAAAATTTGCAACAGGCGCGCCAGCTTGGAACGTTAAAAGCGGAGTTTTCGCGAGACAACCGAGCCGGAAAGCTTTGAAACAATGTGGAAGCGGAGGGCTTATCGATCGTGCGCGATTGATCGACGTGTATCGAAATCCTTCGTGGATCTAACAGACTGTCTTTCGCGGCACATTTATGCCGGGTTCGTACGGTGCATGACGTCCGATGAACGATAACCGGCGTACGCGCTAATACCCGCAATCAGAAACGGAACAGGATCGGGAATCGGTAATCAGGATCGACGTTCGCATTCTCCAAGAGGCCATTACTCAAAGATCTGACACAGCGGGAAAAGAGGTGTCGCGTGACGATTAAACACGCGTTACCGAATTCCTCGTTGATCTATCCTCGTTATTGTTACATATTTATCAGGGGGAAAAAGAACATATACGAATCTCTACGGTTCTATTTTCTATGGTGGGAGAAGCCAGAGGAAAAGAGTTTTCGTTCGTTGAAATTGAAATTCACACTGAGTGATCTATGTATCTGATAATAAGGGACAGATTGATAATTCGCAAACGGGGAATTGGAAATAAAACAGGAAAACGGAAATTCAAATCGTGGCGGACAAACTATCGAGGAAAAGGAAAGAAACGGGAGCGAAGAACTGTTACGGCAGTGTCGAGTTTTCGATCGAGCCACGATCACCGTGGAAAAACACGAAGTGAGAAGAAGAAATGGCGGATCCGTTTAACAAGGTGCTTCGCCTACCGGATAATACATAAGGGGTATTAAGGCCGCTACTCAATTGGGTATGAGCTCACCGAGAGGTGGACGTCTCAATTTTCTTCGCGACTTAATGACCGATCGTTAAAACCCGGCTTCGCCTCGAACCGGCTCCTCGCCGCACGAGAACCGACAAGATGAAACGAGACGAAGCTACCCGGTCCTCTCCTCTGCCTTCTTACCCACACCCTCGTATACACACCGGCAATTCTCGTCGTTCTAACGTAATCACTGGCTTTCTGTCGTAACGACGTTTGTAAGTATCGAGACCCTGCCGATTTCTCGTCACGACTTTACTTTTCTCGTTATCGACGAGTGCCGCGAATATCGTGACAGTAGCTATCGCGTTTTAATTCCTCTAAATAATATCGAATCTTATTCCCCTTATCCCTTTTTATTTATTCCATATCGGTATATTTTATATATCGCAGTAAGAAGAATTTTTATCCCTAGAAATCGTCTCTCTTTAACGACTCGGATTATGTATCGTCGTTTCGAAATAAAACGTTGCGCGATATTCCGCGTCGTAAATTTTTAATACTCAGGTGGCGCTGCATACTGTATCTTAAAGGTTATTGCGATCAAGAATTCGAATATCGTATTACGAATTTACGAGATCAGCTAATTTCATGATTCTTAAGCTTGGCTTTCATTGCCCGTATTGGCTATAGAATTATCCGTAAACGATTTACCGTGCTAAGTAATTACTACCTCGCATTTGCATCGATCAATGTTCACCATTGATTTCGTTCAATTTATCCGTCCCGTGTATCTACAGACTATACAAATTATCTTACTTACCAGAAAAGGAAGCTTTAGAACGTTATTTCGATGCGGCAGTTTCTCTTAAACCGGAAGTTTCGTGTCGTCGTTCTGCTGCACCGTTTTCGTCTTCCAAGGTTGTTGAAATTATTTTTATCACAAAATTACACAGTCGACTAAGACGCAACGACTTTAACGCGGTACCGAACAAACAAAACTGATCGTTTCATACCGAACTCGCCCTCTGCTGGGACAACGTTTAAACAGTTTACTTTCACGCCACTTAATCTACAGTTGATACATCACATTTTATATTCTACAGTCGATATGTTTTTAACAAAAAAAATAAATAAATATAAAAAAGATAATTATAACATTTACATTTTTACAACAACATCCTAGATTCGTAGTCCTAAGTATTCGTTGAGGCGTGCCGCGCGTCCATTCGACCAAAAGCTATGCCTAAATATTCGCCGATGAGCTTGGTTGTGCTTTCGCTAGTCGAATTTCTGGTGCGCTGCGCGCACGTTCCGTTCGCAATTTCCGTGTTTCTTCAGTTTGAATTTCTTGTACCGCAGCAGTCGCGTACTTTTTTATATTGTTCGATCGAAATTTCGACACTAATTTCCCATCTCCAGAGTAATCAACGGGATTTTCAGTATTCGACGACTTAGTAAGTGACAAAGTTTTGTCGACTTCGTTTTCATATAAACTAGGAAAAAATAAATACGTCCGATCAATTTTCGGGGTAAAGAAGAATAGGATGCAAGAAGGAAAACATTAAAAGAAGATAGAAACATGTATTTTAAAAAAGCAGATAATATACTGACATCTGTTACGAAACATATGATCTTACTGAAACGGTAGCCATTTTGTAAATTCTTTGCTACGTCTTTTTTTATTTTGCGCTGCTAGTTTGGCAATAATTTTTGCGTCTACGTTCACTGACTTCGTTTTTTGCATACAGTTATTTAATCTTTCAATGTTTAACGTCAATTGCTGTATTTGCACTTTGAGTGTCGCATTTTCGTGAACTAGTCGAGCGTTTCGTTGCACCACCTGAGAGTCCAAACAATAAACAATGATTTCTTTTTATATTAAAACAAAAAATAAAGAATGAAACGTTATGCAATTTAGAAATGGATTAGGATCAATTGCATTTTTATGAAACTCGCCTGCAAAAATTTTGCTTTGCTCAAAGGTAAAGGATCTTGAAATTTTTCGGAGACGATTATATTCAGTTCTTCTCTCGCTTCGTCTAATTTCTCCATCATATCCGACATTACTCCTAGATGCTCCTTCAATAATTGATCAAATTTCTCCCTCAACGAATCCTTAGCGTATTTCATTCGCAAAAACTTTATACACAAATTGTACGTTGTCTCCACTTTTTCGTTTAATTCTTCTCGCAGCGATTTATTCTCGTCTTCCAAACATTCTCGTACTACTTCTAATTCTTTTCTTCGTTGAGATAATTTCGAGGCACTACATCGTACTTTTTGTCGTTGCATTTCACTGTCAAAGAAATCCTTCTCTCTCTGATAGAGGAATCTTTCATCGTCCAACTGCTCTGAAATTAAGTCGATACATTTAAGAATCGCGATGAACTCGAATCAAGTTTCCAAAGTCTTACGTTTCAGGTTCCTCGCGTATCTTTGTTGTTTCTTCAATTCGGCCGATAGTCGATCATTATCTCGTTGCATATTTTGCAACTGAACATCCTTTAATTGTATTATGTTTTCTAATGATATAACTGTTTCCTTCAGGTCTGCCACCTTTCAGATATACATATATTAGGACCGCTGATTAAATATCCATATGAAATGACTCGTACTCAACGTACTTGTTGATATAAACTTGTTAATTTCTCGCTGGCTACTTGACATTGTCTACTTGAGTGAAAAATCTTCGCGTCTGTACCCCTGTTCAAGCCGTTTTTGCAACTAATATTCTGCATATCATAATAGCGAATATTACGTGCTAGCGATCGGCGGTAAAATTTTCTCGACCTTAAACTACATCACATCAAAATGTTTCGTATTGTTAATTTCATTGATGATGTTTCACTTACCTTAGTATGTTAAAAAATTTAGTTATATAGTAATCTATGAAATTTTTAGGTTCTGTTCGTTTGTAGACAGTCACAGGACTCTTCTAATAAGATAAGCTGATGTACCTCTTATAAATTAAAAATCATTGACATGATGCTTGCATTTATTTCCTCGAGAATTTTATAAACAGGCAATTTCTGTTCTTCACATAATGGCGAAAAATCATTTTCACTAAATTATTAGATATCTTTGATTGTACTAACAAATGACAAACGCTTGGATGTCATAAAACTCTGCAAACTACGAATACATCATTTTTCTTATACAATCAGGAAAGGCGTCTAAATAAAGATTACATCGTGCAATACTGATTAAAAGTTGTGAAATTTTTTATTGTATCGTATATGTACAAAATAGGTGTACAGACTACTTATCAATCGTATGGGCGTGTCCTATGCACGCGTTACATATGCCTTTATCGCATATGACACTGATGTAAGAGCATCACATTGTGTAGTACACCTGTGTAATCCCCTCTTCTGTTATCTTTCATCAAATGGAATGAATATCGAGATGACTCGTAACTATGTTTCTTTTTTAAAATCCTGATCTCATTTTTTTTATCCTCTTTACAATCATTAATAACATTCTAGCATAAGGGTTCTGTGACTATTACCCTTTCCCCATCTTGTACACACGAAAATAATAAATTACACTGGAACGTTATCTTCGAAATTTGTTTCTGTTTTCCCTTAAGGAGCATAGTAATTTATCTTTTTTTTTTTTCTTTTTTCTGCGAATCGCGTTTACATTACTACGTTAGAATAGTGTACCTTCGCATCACTGGAAGTATCGATGTGTGAACACGGCATCGGAGAAGACAAAAAGGAAACAATACGAATACACCTCACTGTGGGTCCGTCCGTGCTTTCCACTAATTTTATTAACAACAACTGGGCCAAATATGTTTATTCTTTCCACATTTGCTTTTAAAAATTCACATTTGTTTTTACATCACCATACATATCTTTTTTTTTCTTTAGTAATTTTCATCACAATTTGGTTTTTTCTTTCTTTTCTTTAGCAACCCCGTAACAAAATAAAACAAGCTAATACATACAATTGGCTCTCAGAAGAATGCCCTCTGAACTTTCAACTCCATAAAATTTTGTCAAAAAAATAATTTTTGATTCACATTCTTAATATCCCACAGAGTTTGTTTAATACGGGTCATTCCTCTAAGGCATTTTGGGGAAAATATTGTTAAAATAAATCCCACTTTCCGTTCATAACAGACATGTGACATGATTAAAATTTTGATACATCAAAGAAATGCAACATTATTCTTCGTACATAGCATAATATTTTATAATAGTTCTTATTGGTCCAGTTGTGTTGTAGAAACGTGGAAGGCAACGTTGTCGTCTGATAATCTGGTGAAACGATACTAGATTCGCACAAATGCGGATGATATTGATGGACTTACGCTTAGCCTAACTTAAAAGTTTGTTGTTTCCATAGTAATAAGGCTCGAGCTTATTTTTTCTTGTTCTTATTAGCTTGATTTTTGTATTTGGCTGCAGTTGTTAATTTGGCATTCTTCTTCTTGGGTTCATCTTCATCGTCTTCCTCATCTTCTGGCTCCTAACATGTTAAAGTAACAAATAGAATATAACTATGCGAATATTTTGCAAAGTTTCAAGCGCTAGTGTTACATTAAAATGGAAACCTAGATGCGAGATTTTGTTTTATAAGAGATTGTATTGTTTACTGACATTCTAATGCATTTCCTGTTCCTATAATACTAAAACTATAATCTGAACACAAAAAATGGAAAAAGGAGGAAACATGATAAGTAAGGAATAAAAGCAACTATTTCAAAATGGATGATTTATTATGGAAAAAAAGAAAAGACACATGGAATGAAAATACAAACGCAGAAAGTTATATCCACGACTTTCATTTATTCCTCAATCTTCAGTGCCCTCCCGCCCTCCCCCCGCACCCCCGGGGAAATTTTAAGTCATATAATGGGATTTTAAAATACTCTTGGTAAAACTTGTTTTTCAGGGATGATTCAATAGCAGCATTTTAATATTAGGACTCTATTTGTCTACAGCTTCATCCATCTTGGCACGCTTCGTGCCATTTTTTTTACCCTCTGCAGAATGCTTTCTTTTCTTTTGCGGTGCCTGAAATTTGTATTCCTAGTATATAGAAAATGAAATACTATCACTTCTGGTAATATACATAATAAAAGCATAACAAGGACTGCTAATATCAAGCTGATCTATTTATATATAATTGCTTCAGTCGAAAATATTCCGCATTTTCCACATATCAATTCTCAAAAAGATCTTATGCAAGCCTAATTAGAATGTCAGTTATTAATACAATCTTTTCTTTAATTGTAATTTTTTCAACAACTTTTAATATGTACATATTATCTATATCATTACTCTAGATTAATCATTATGATTTCTATACCTTATCATCATCATCATCATCGATGTTCTCCTCTTCCATTTCATCATCCATATCATCAAACTCCTCCATGTGTGTACCTGAAAAATCCGAATTAATATCGTACGGTTTATTTCAATGGCTTTTAATTTCATATGCATTTTCTAAGAAAACAAACAGAATGTTCTTGACAAATTATCGCAAAACAATTATCGTAACTAGATAAAAGAGCTGTGAAATATGCATTTCCGTAAATTTAACGTTTGAAGATCTTGTTCAAATACTTTTGCAGTTCGAGATTCCGTCTAAATTTGCTATATTGTCATTATCACAACTGTTAAAAGGCGTCCAGTTGCAATTATCGCCCTTCTCTATGTTATGTTTAAATTTAATATAATTGATTGCTCGAAAAAAGGGTATCAACACCTTAACATGCATTTCATTAGAAATTTAATTATACAAATAAGACGTTAAATCTTTGCTATAAAAAGTATCCTAAATTCGATATGGCAATAGATAATATTCGTTCTTACCAAGTAGATTATGTCCTACTATGTGAACAGGACCACTTCCTTTAACCAAAGTAAATGTGACTGGAGGGTCAGGAAAACTGAGATCCAGAATAATCTGTGCAGTTTTCCCCATTTCCAGCAGAGCAATTGGTGTTTTGATGGGTCCTTTTAACCCCATTGCTTCGACTTGTAATACATTAAGTTCACCAGGTTTAGCCTCTGGACCTAGAAGAGCCTACAAAATACATAAACAATAGATACATGTATACATATGCATGTATATAGGAATAACAGTGTTTTATGTAAGGCAATGTCAACAAGAACCACAATTGTGTATAATTATTACACAAATTTATGAAAGGAATCCCATTTGTGTAGAAATAAAATCTTTATCCTAATCAATTGTAAAATATGACTGCTACAAACAGTTATGAACACTTCTATAAAAAAAAAAGCTTGGCAAACATTCTTAATTTACATACGTTTATAAACGTTGGATTGTTTATCTATAATTAGCGAATATTTTTATATTAAAATATATGTAAATAATATACATTCACGGAACAAACATCATGATCACAAATCTTCATTGCTTTCGTTTCTCGAAAATTCGGAAACAAAAAGGGGGTCCTAGCGCGTGAAAACAAAGAATGGAGGCTATAATAAAGAGCAGCATTTTAATTTCGTATTACGATTAAAAATTCGCGCGCAAACCTAACAAGAAGTGATGAAAGCGCTCGAAAAATCGTGATTGCTAGTGACGCCAAATATTGGTCATATATTTTTGCACGGTTAATAGATACATATACGAAATATTGGCGAGTTCGTAAAAATACAGCAACTTCGTATGGAAATAAATCAGAGATATACATCGCAAATCGAATAAAAAGGCCATTCTCGATGAAATCGCGCGTTAATGAAAATCCGTTACTCTTAACCGAACATCACGAAAAGCAAACGAAACGTATATAATGTATCAAGCAGCAAAAAAAAAATATATATATATATAACGCAAATTTCCAGTGAATTTCTATCGATATTTTTTACTTACCATTTTTATGATCAGCTTCTGATCGGCGCCGAAATGTTGGTTTGTTCCGTCTGCGTCGTCGTTTTTATGCTCTGGATCCCATACCTCGCTAGAATTCAGTCCTTCGAGGGTAATTCCTGGACACAGAAATCACAAGAGTACGCACACGGAATATCGTAAATGCTTGCCGTTGTACCATAGTTTGATAAAAAAAATCAAGTTCGTTAGCTCTTTAGGGGACAATGGGGTCTCCTCGTCACAATGGCCGAAAACCAGCCGGCGTCTCGACCATAATACCGCTCGCGTCGAATGGCCAATGACGACGAAAGTAATAGCGTGCTCCACAAAATAAAGGAGCCACAACGTTCCCGATAACACAGCTTCTAATATTTACCATAAAGATACTCTTCTGCCATGACGATCGACTTGATATTAAAGGATTCTCGTTAGTGGAAGTATAGAAGCAACCCGTTGGAGTGTGCGTGCCGAACGAGAGTAGAGAAGCCCAAGACGCCGCGCGCACAACGTTCGCTGCGCGAAGAACAGTGGTCGCACGTGCTAGACGAACGCGTAGCAAATGAGTTTCACGTACTCAGCCTTGCGCGCCTAGAATACGTTCTTCTCTTTGATTGGTCGATGTACTTTCAACTATCATCAACAGCGTTGCCATCTAATATCATGAACTACACCGAAGACTTTTCGACGGGTATTATTTACCCCCCTCCCCTCCATCTTTATTCAGCCGGTTATGAAAGAAACGAATCGAATGAAAAATGTAACTGTTCAAATTCACTCTTTTTATCATTATTCTTTGCCGATAAATGTAAAAATCTCGCGCAAGATAACAAAAAATTAAGCGTATTAATTATTCCTAAACAGAAGGTTATATATATATATATATATATATAAGTACATGCTGATATACATTAATCCCTATTTGATGTAAACATGGAAGATTTAATTATTGAATTTTTAATAAAATATTATTTCTCCTTCAAAATAGTGAAATATGCAACTATGTAATTACTTTCAATCCTTTTTCCCTAAGAAAATAATAAAGAAATTTAGTATTATATATTTACGAATGTATATTTTTGAAAAGTACCAAAATATTTTGTCTATTATATATACCAATCTCAAGTAATTATTTAAAAACGACTAATATACAGTAATACAATTTGAATGAAAAATTTGGCAACGTTGTACTGAACGACTATTGGTCTACGTAGGCCCTGGTGGCAACACATGAAACTAACATTGACACACTAACTGAATAAATATCGGACGCAACACGTGAATAATACTTAAATTGAACAAAAGAGCGATGAAAGAGACCCGTAGGAAAATTGAAAATTTTCTATAATACAGTTAACAAAATATCATTAAGAGAATTTTAATAATTTTATGAAAAGTCATTGCCGTATCTTGAGAAAAGTCGTAGCCCTCGGTTAACCACAGGAAAAGATGAGAATGCAATCCAATACGATTATTCTAACTTGTTTACTTTTGTTACCGGTAGTTCTCGGAGACCTTGAGAAAAATGAGACGACATTTGTACCAACTCGAGAATGGCAAACTGTGAAAAGAGGTAAGCGAACATTTATTTAATTTCGTTCTACGTACATTTTGGGACTACTTTTTTACGCAACTGATTGTTCTCTTCCTAAGACCACGTCAGTCAAATTTGACATCGCGGTTTCTTCGAGACAATATGTCTGTAGTATTCAGGCCATTTTCTTACGTGCAGGATTATGCAGTTTACAAAATATTTTTATGTAAACTTCTTATTTATTATCATTTCGAATATCTGCAGCTTATTCAAATACAATATTTTATAACTTATACCACAGTGACGTATAGAGAATTTTATTTAAAGGTGCAAATAGATTGGTCATTTACTTCATTTTTTAATTTAATAATTTAATTATTCTTTCATAAAAATGATATCAGTTTATGTTCTTATTACATTCTCCTTTCAATTCATTTAATCCATTAGGTACATCTATACCTGCAGGATTACATGTGCGACACAATTTTGAAACTGGAGTAACAGAAGCTAAATTAATGGACGGTAAAAATTTAGAAAAAAAGGATTCAAACAAAAATTTGAACGGTACGAATACAAATTCTATAATATTGCATCCCGAGAACACAATCCTCGAAGAAAAGGATCATGTACCAGCAGAAAAGACTGATTTGTTTAATTACTCGATCGAAGAATTGAAGGATAGATTGAAAAAAATGAAACAAGAGGGTGAAGATTTTCCAGAAATAGATGTAACTACTTTTAACTATAGTCTTTGTATAACGTATAAGGAATTTGTTTAAATCATTTATAAATATTTCTAGATTGAACACTCAAAAAAAATAAGGCAAAAATTTAGAGACTATGAAGCTTTGAAGAAAGAATTTAAATCATTTGAAATAAACTTTACTGTTAGTGATTCGGACTTGTTAAGTAGCTACATTAAAAAGTTTCAACCTTATAAAAATAGAGTCACTATGGGAATTTTAACGACTGTAGAAACAGAAAGAATTTTAGATATTTTGTATAACTTAGAATACCTGCTTCATCGCATTGATAATGCCAAAGTTTTTGCTGATATGGAAGGGTATGTATAAAAACAATTTTTTTTTCTAATGAAATATCAACATCAGAGTCATTTTCTCACGATTTCTTAATTGCAGTATGAATAAAATTATATCTCCGTGCCTCAATGGAACAAACAACGAAATAAAGATCGAAGCTTTGAGACTTCTGGGTGCAGCTGTCCAATCTAATCCTAAAGTACAATTAAAAGCATTGGAAAATGATCTTGTTCAAAAACTTTTACACATATTGTCTACAACTAGTAAAACAGACTTGAAGTCAAGATGTCTCTTTGCTTTGGGTGCTCTGATAAGGCAGTTTCCAATAGCACAAAAAGTGTGGGTCGATCATGGAGGAATAGAAATATTTGGACAAATTTTAGTCGATGGCCAATTACAAGTACAAATGAAAGTTATGAAATTAATCAATGATTTAATTGTAGAGCGACAGCATATAGAATATATTACGGATGTTGCACAGCAAGAACTAAGAGTACGAGCATATTCTGCTGCTGACATTGAGAGAAAATTATTAAAATATTCATATTGCGATCACTTAAGCAATTTAATGATAACAAGCTTCAAAATTGATCTTAGTGATTTGTTGAGAACTAATTATGAATTTCTTAAAACTATTTCTGATAGCATGATCACTGCTGCTCCCATCTGTATCGACAAGTGGAGAAAACATAAAGACGAATTTCTTCCCATTATACAGCACATACTGGATTTGCATCATGATTTAAATATACTAATAGGTATGCTTCAAACAATCGAAACTTCTCACGATGAATTATAGAAAGAAAAGAAAGATATGATTAAACGTTTGTAATGACTGAGCTTCAGTATTTATTTCGTGTCGTGTAGATATAATTGTACAAAGTTTTCATGTGCGATGAAGAAAATCGCATGAATATTTTGAATATTGACCGTGCATATTTCATAAACATTGTTGTCATCAGATTATTACCAGTTTTAATGGATGGATGTACAATGTATCATAAGAAAAGCGTGTGTGTATATATACAAATTAGAAAATTATTCTGTACATATAATATGTAAGAAATCTGAGTTACCCATCCAGTAAATGTAAATGAGAGTGTCATGTCTTTTTATGTTTTAAGAATATTATTTAATAAATTATTTTTTACTATTCACATTTGTTTCGTTTCATAGAAAAAAAATTGTTCAAAGATATATATCATAGAATAAAATACTTTATTTACAAATAATAGTGATTACATACGAACAGTTTGTTCGTGAAGTCATAGTTTATAGAAAATATACTTGCCAAGTCGCTGATTAAACTAGCTTCGTAATTCCGAATTTCTATTTACATGTGCTTAAAAACGATGCTCATGTATTAAGGTTTCTGTTGTAAAAGAATAATCCTTTAAGTACAAGGATTGCGTTTTGTTCGGTTTATAAAACCAGCACCTTTAGATAATACACGAGACTACGGAGAATAGATGGAATCTCCGTTCGATAACTCATCTAATTCGTAAACTTCTCTAAAATACTCGAGTTTACACAATCTTTCAAATTTTATTAAATACAATGACTCTATATCTACATACCAATTTTACAGATTTTACATAATATCTTCGCATATTGTTCATCATCAGGAATATGTTATATCCTCCTTTCACAATAAGGTAGTTAAGGGTTCAATACATTAGGAACTTAAAATATACATTTGTCGGAATGATCGAACAAACCGATAGATGTACCCACAAAATATACTATTTTTCTTTTTGTGTAATTTACAATCCTTTTTTTTTTTGAGTTTCAATTTTTTTAACAGTAAACGAGGAAGCATAGACATTATGTACACGATGATGTTTTACAATGTGAAAGTCACACGTCAATACTGGTTTCACAGTGTAACGCCTAGATAACGAAGTTTAAGTGCAAAATAAGTCGATATCATAGAAACGGAATAACGTTTCATGCAACAAGTTTTCGATTGTTTATGGAGGAACATACGTATATTTATGTATAAACTATGCCAGGTTTGTAACAGAGTATCCCTTAATGCAACAATATTGATGGATAATACCGAATTGCCGATAATACGATCCCCGATAAACGATCGAAAAATATAAAAGTAACTTGTACAGATATCCCTGTTTTCTTTGTCTCTCTCTATCAGAAGAACATTAATTACCGCAGAAGGAGATCGACGTTATTTTTATTTATCGAATTATCTAAACGTGAACGTATTTCAAATATACAGATGACTATGAAGTTTTATATGAAACTAAAATCAGTACAAAAGTAATTTCTACATGAATTTGGTCAGTCGTTAACCGTCGTTTTTCATTTCCTTTGTCTCCCGGCGTGGATGCACCATCATTGAGCAACAAGTATTACGCGGTAGAATTTCTTATGGCAAATTCGAATGACTTGTCCCGACACGTGTCAAGGATTAATATAATAAAAACTTACACTCGACACGTGTCGATATATATCGACAAGTAGTACCTAATGCTATTGCTAAACGAAGTAACTCTATTAATCGAAAAGAATCGTTAAGAATGCCATAATGGTAATACCAAGGAGCAACGCGCCTATTTGTTTCAAAGATTCTTTAGGATTAGTAGTTTCCTTAAGCAGTTCGGGTAAAATGGTGACCATGCTGATATGAAGGAAGCCACCCGCGGTGAAGGGCAATATCCAACCTGTTTTCGCTCCTAAAGAAACACAATAGTTACAAATCTTAAAAATGCATATTCATTGAGCGAAGAAATTCTTAAGCCGTTTTCCTTACAATTTTAAAGAAGCGATACTTACCTACTTCACCGCCAGAGAAAATTATTGCGGACATGGCTCCAAAAATGCCACCACTGGCTGTGAGAAGCTGCGCCCGCGCAGCATCCCATCTGTTGAATCCACTGCGTAATAAAATTGCGAAATCTCCGACCTCGTGCGGAATCTCGTGTATGAGAATAGCAAACGTGGTGAGAGCACCCAAACGGAAGGATACGAGGAAAGAACCGCCTACAGCCAATCCATGAGTAAAGTTATCTATGATATTGGCTATTAGATTAAGATAGCCAGTTATATGCTTGGACTTTTGTTTCGCAACAGTCTGTTCATCGCTAGAATCTTTGCCCGCTTTGTCTTTTTTCAAATAACCTCTCGACAACTCGGTTGAAAAACCATTAGCGTTCTTTGCAAGTTTCTTTAAACAATCTTTTGCCTCGTTCAGCGGCAAACCTTTTAGGGTATTCGACAACTCGTTGCACATTAATACTGGCTTTATGCCGTTGCTAATGAAGCCGTTCCTATGGTTATCTTTGAAATCATTTGACAGTTCGGAGTATCCGCTTTTCTTTTCTAAGAAGGGTCGCAACTGTAAGAGTAATTTGAATTACTTGTATTAGTATCGTGTGCAAGAACAATATATTTCGATCGTACATTATTTTAGAATCGATGTATCACCTCGTTAATGGCTTTCGAAAATTCATTGGGAAGTCGCTTTGAAAAACCGTTCTTCGGATTGCTTCCGATCAAATTAATACAGTTGTTATTTTCCATCTCCTTTTCAGCTTCGGTGCTAGTTTTTTCGCATAGTTCTGTGTTGTTTATGGACGTATCCTCGATTTCAGTTTCTTGCTCGAAAGCAAACAGTTTCTCCACTATGACGAATACCAAGAAGCCTCCTAGCACCCATAGACCGCAGGTCATCGATGGATGTCTATCATCCGCTGCTGAAACAAAACGACGTAACTTGCACAGATACATGTAAAGCGATTCTAGACCTTAGAGAGGACGACACGGTCATTTGGAAGAGAAAAAGATGGCCAAGGTAACTGAGAAATTGTAGGTAGACTAGAAACGAGCCAGTTTCATTTAGGAGAGGACAGCTGGCAATTGAAATCCGCAACTGAAATACAATAGGGTTTGAGAATGCCGTTTGAATCGCTCATAAAGCAGTCAACGGAGGTGAAGGATCGCCTCCAGTCATGCTTAGCATAGATCTAATATGATGAATTGCAGCCTGAGACCAAAGTGGTCCGTAATTTAAATATATGATCTTCGATTGAAATTTGTATTGCTGCTTATTCAATACGAGTGGTATTGTAAAACCAAAAATACACCGTCACAAAAATGGCGAAGCAAAAGAAGAGATTCATCTATTTTTAGCAGGAATCATTTCGAAATCTTTAATGCTTCTTTTATGTTATACGATACTCCAAATTTTTGCAGAGGAAAGATCGATAAAACCAACTGTCAAGTCCGTGTGTACGTGCATGCGAATTGCATATATATAGTTTACGATTAAACGACATAGCGAGATCAGTCGAGTTTCACGCTCGATGCATGGATATTGCGTCGATCGATCGATTCTTTAACGACCTCGACTTAATCTTTGACACTATTCTCGTATATTTTGTTGAAACTTTTTTCTTTTATCTAACGCTAGCACCACACGATAAACTCGTGGGTCTTCCCGAATAGAATCGTTCAAGGCTGTTACCCCTTGTAACTTTCTCATTACATAACTTTATAGTACACATTGTGTATTAGGTAATGTTTCGTCAATGACGTATAAAGAACTAAATTATATCACTCTAGAAACGTTGTTATTCTTTGTACGTTAGCGATAAGTTTCGCGTGTGATGGTGTAGATTTCGTAGCAATTCGAATTTGCCGTATGGTTGAACATGTTTGAAAGATTGCAACACGTTCGATCGAACAAAAAGTTCGAGAAAGTTTTGGGGGAAGATGGGGATAGAAAATGTACGTTGTTTTCGTTTCGAACACTTCATACTCAATTATGACAAGTTTCAAGATTCTCCGAACTCGAAGAATGAAAAAGAATAGAGGAGAATTTTGTGCCAAGTTTGTTCGTGCGAGCTTCGTGATTGGTTTGCTCGTTATCTCGCGTATGATTCGCCAAAGCAAGAACGAGCCACCAGTTGATGATAGTTTTTTATTATCTGCCAAGAGTGCAGCTGGCACCACTGATTCTTTTCATTTCCTTTCTGTAGTATTTTCGTACCTTTGTTCAAAGAACTGTTCGCCCATGTTTCCGGCAGCAGATGTAGGAAGACGTCGCCCAGAAGGCCACCGACTGCGAAGCTCAGCAATACTTTCAGCGTATTAGCACTATCTGTAACATAAACAGGGTCGGCGTTCTTAAAGAAGATTCTAGAAAAAGAAGCAACATTTACGAATTATTTTTATATCGATCGATATAATTTACTGTTATAATTATTATCGTATAAGTTCTGCGGAAAAATTGATAAAATTATAGATAGAACATGGTATAGGATAAGGAAAACAATTACACGTCATTGGATGAAAAAGTGCAGGAGGTTGTACGTAACAGATCGAAGATGTTCTAGAAAATTGTTCTAACTCTCCTCCTACGCACGTACGCGTCTGTGCACGGATGGATGGTCGGCCTTTCCTGTACGAAGCCGATAAATTTAAAGCTAAATCGGGCGATGTTAACAATTTTACCATTGACTGAGTTTCTTTATGGGCATGGATACTTTCGTTAAAATACGATTTGGCCCTTATCTTCTTTCTCTTCGCTAATCAATGATAATCTAGAATGAGCGAACTCGATATAAAAATATATATAGAATATCGAGTTATCTGAATTTTCGATTAGGCAAACATACAACAGTTGAAATTTAATCAGACGGTATCTCATTTTGTGCCACATGGCCAATTATACTTTGAAAATAATAATATTACATTAAGATAAATAATAATAAAATAATATCCGAATTCAATTATACTTGCTAGCTCATTTACGACCACAATTCGTCATCTGATGGTACATCTCATTTCATCGTAGGTTACGTAAAGCGTGTTATTATCTTTGTTCCCGAAAAAAAATAGGCGGGGGTCTAACCGTTTTATTTAATCGTAACAATAGGCGTTCAAGAAGTTGCAATTTTTATTAAAAATTGAGTGGAAATAATTTCATCGTTTCATTGGAGACGAGATAATTATTCGATAGACCTTGCTCCACTTGTTGTAGAAAAAAAAAGAAAAAATGAAGTAGACTGGCCTCGATAAACAGCCTGAGTTTTTCAAATATTCAGATTCAGATATTATTTTAATAATTTCACGCCAAAATATCTGCATTCCTATTTCTGTAATGAAGTGCCAGGAGAGATACGCAACAACGATAACGGTAATATGCAACAATTAACAAGTCTGTTTTCACAATGGTCGATATACATATTTTTTATTAATTGGCCTTTATCACGAATAGCTTTCGTTAAGTGGTACTACTTATTTTACGCGATAAACGCTTATTTCGTTTAAGGCGACCAATAAACTTTGGAGCCTGTTGGATACAGTAACCTGTTATGGAAAATTCTCGTTGTTATGTAGATGTGTACTGCTACGGACTGTCAATTTACACGTCTAACATGTTCGCGAGTCTACAAAATCGTAAAACGTGTCCACAGAGATGAAGAACATTCGCCGTAGCGATAAGCAAACTAGCAAATAGGCGTATCTTGAAAAATCTACCGATCAAGGATTAATTAATAGAAGCAGTATCATCGTTTTTCCGACATACGATATTACAAATATAACTCGCCTGTCTAGACCTTCTTTTCGATGGAAAATTTAGTTTTCGAGTAATTGTCTCGTTGGCAACGCGAACCTTGCACTGTCCTCGTAATCGATATATCGGTTCAGCAGATTATACGTCTCTCAGTTGCATTTAAAGCGAATGAGCATTTACATACAATATTACACGTGTGTCGCGCTCGCTAGAACTAAACGCCCGTCGATCAACCAAGAAAAAAGTTATATCATTAGCGTCGTTAAGCATCTTCAATAGCCACCGTAATCGTAAAAGCGTTGCCATAACACGGTTTCGCAATCGACCATGGGAACAATAAGTCGTTAGTAATAAAATTGAGGACGAAGCGCTGCCCAAAAACGATCGCTGCAACGACAAAACCATTTCTCTGTTTCCTTTATAATAATGACCAATTAAACGAACGATGTCGAGTAACGGGAGCTTGTTTTCGCATGTTACGCAACTCGCATATTTTTAAATAAACGCTACCAGAGGTAGAAAACCACTTTCTATCATTTTATCATTTCGCGAACAGAATCTACAATATTCTCAGTGCGAGAATTGATTGCAAATTATTAATAAATAAATAAAAAAAAATTGAATTACAATTACAATTCGTTTTGAGTTAAAAAAACTTCCGAATCATCGTGTACGCGAAGAAATCAAGAATTAAGCGTCGCCCGAAAAGATTATGATCTACGTAATGCCAAGTAATATATACGACGTTACTGTTCCCCAGTTGCGATATTCTGATTTTGGAACACGCGATGATAGCGAAATTAGAGAGAAAGAAAAAGAGAGAGAGAGAAACAGACCATAAACTTTAAGAGCCAACGGAATTCCCCGGAATTTATATAGACGTACAATCTCTACCAGTTTCTAGAGACGTTGTTTGGCTGCGATTTCATTACTCAAATCTAACAACGCCAATCTCTCGATAAACTGGCGAACGATGACGATGATGCGTATTATCTTTCGAATTCCGAATTGCATCGCGCGATAATGAGTATTCATCAGTTCTACCTCTCTGAGTTTACAAGAAATTCCTCGAATCGTTTGAGAATCACGTCGCGCCTTTTCCACGATGAAATACCGATACAATGTTGCAAATTGTTAGTAGGTATTCGATGTATTTACCAGGAATACGGAGAATTTGCATAGATTAGAATATCGATTGTGGTTTCATTTAGTCATCGTTATGTTCCTGGAGGGAAAACGCGAATATAAAATTGCAGCAGCGTGATCGAAATTGCAACGCTTTGATTGCAAAAACTGTACTTATTCATAGAAATAGAATCGACGGGATAAGTGACGCAATTTAGAACAAACGTTATGAGTGAATAGTAAACATGATGGCACACGATGGAATAACTACAATGTCGCTACAAAGTTATCAACTAGATAATTCGATAGCGTATCGGGAATCGATCAATAGAACGTTGATGTTCATTGTTTCCTTTTATTTTTCATTGTTCCGTATCGGATAAATCATATCTGCCGATAGTTACGCAAGATCAGCGACAGGTCTTTCGCTGGTTTTCAAAACGCTATATATCGACGAAGTTATCTGAAACATACGATCGGCTTTTAATTATATTTTGAAAAGTAATCACTGCGTTCTCTGAACACGTGACAAACTATGCTATTGCAATATCAAACAATTAGGTACCTTGTTGCCTGAACGTGCCAAATACTTCTTTCTCGGTCTCCGCATTCTTGCCATTACGAGGATAATTGCACGGATGCACAGGAAAGAACGTCTGATAACAAGCTATATGCGGTTGTGAACGATATTAGAGCATCATCACTATGTAGAGCACTGGCGGTGCATGATACTAATTATCTAACGAATCATTTGAAACGCAATCCCCTAATTGTTCGCAATGGAATAATTAATTGACTATCAAGATATCGAGCACACTGAATCCAACCATGAGACAAAGAGGTCGTGCGTAAGGAAATGTTTCGCGCAAGGTAAGAAAAACTTGGCCACGTTCTTCGCGTGAATTTTGCCAAGAAACGCGGTGAAATGCGATCGTACACGCGAAATTATATAGTATATAATATATTCACAAGGAAACGCGGTACGTGTGTCGCGTGATTCTAAAATAGAAAAATCGATCGGATGGCGTGTAGAAGCATTGAAAGAAATTAAACGCGCGATTCGATGCAGCTGAAATTGTTCGTCCACGAACGAACCGCCTGTCACAATCTAATCGTGATCGGGTTGAGCGAAAGAGAAATGGAGAACGCATCTGTGAACGCAAATCGTGGAGCAGAGCAGCGAGACACGCTCGATAATAGATTCGTTCGAGAACAGTCGTTCTCTCGGTTAAAACGAGGGAAGCTGTTTCGTTTCGCGCGCCATCCACGCGATCATTTCCAGATTTGTCCGTAACAATCGTTCCGTTCTAAATGGAATAATGACGATGTAGACTTAAACGCGTTAATTCCCCGAGGCTTCGGACGGCCTTTTTCATCCAAACTTTTAATAGGTCTAAATATATGTTACTAACAACTCGAACAATCTGTTTCACAGACAACGATTTCAATTCATACTTTGAAATGACTAGTATTTAGATGTAACTGATAAGAGTGTAGCATCAGAAAGATAATAGAAGTCGGTAGTAGTATAAAAGGACGATCGTATCGGTAACGGAATGCGCGATAGGAATGCCGTTCATAATGAAAGATCGAAGGTTCCAGAGGATACACGTAAACGAGAATACAGTCCGATCGTTGAATGGCAGAAAATCGGCTTACGCAACCTTGCATCATCGATTTGCAGTTTCGCGATGTAAATGGCTTTTCTCAACCCCTACGCGCCGCTACGAATGAAACAACAAGAAAGAGGACAAACTCTTAAACGTCGATGACCAAAAGCGATGTTTAAACTGGCCAAGAACGAACAGGCGTATGATTCACGTGCCTCGCGATGAGATATGGGAGAAAAGGAACAAGAAAGATCTTGTTCGAGTCATAAACGAGAATAACAATTCGCTTCGCTGCGAGAAACTGTACGGCTCGGAGAGTCACAGTCGCGTTACAGGAAACAATTTAAATTCAGTTTCGCTAGTTGTAATTTGCCGTTTAAATGGACCTACGGCTATTGATCGTGCTTTGCAAGTAAATTCTAGAACACCCTGCGAAGACCCTGCAAGTCGTGGATTTCCTGTCAGACGTATCGCAAAACCGCGAACGATGAAAGCGTGAAAGTGAAAAAAACTGCCTTGAAATTATCGTCAACTAGTTTTGCAACGGAAAAAGTACAGCAGCGTAACGATTAATTTTTATAGTTTCTCCTTTTTGTACCCAAGTATAATGGAAGATGGCCAGTGAAAGTCAGCTGCAACAGCTGGTCCGGTCTTTCTTCGACGGGAGATTCTGAGATGCCCTTTGTAACCCAAGGGTCCCCTGGGATCTCAGGTAGCAAGTTTCCATGTAAAAATGAATAGGAGATACGGGTTGACGGGTCACTATTGTAGAAGAAAAGTTAAGGGACTGACCCAACAAAAGATTTCAAACTTGCTCGTAGCGCTAACGTAATCTTTATGCAAACAAGAAATAGTCTGCATAAATCGACAAATTAAAGAAATCTATTTCGTATGCAGTTAACGTTAAAGTAATACCAATTTTCACGTAATAACGTGCGAAGTGGCGTCGAAATTGCCTGGAGACCATCTGCCTCAACTACCTCGTGTCCTTGAATTCTTTCTACCGGTTAAAACGACGTTACACATATATACAACGTGCAATCCACCCACGGAGGAATTGGAAATTTCATTCGTATTCTTCACTGTGTCCAACAGGTTCCACGACCTTCGGCGTACAGTGTGTGCCACGGTAAGCCATTCACACACGTGAACTTTACACGTTGGCACGATCCGAGCACTTCTGCCGTCATTGCTTCGATTCGACCTTTTACCTCTACGTCCTCCAGTCGATTTTTGCAAGCTCGAAGACCGGTTTCACATTCCCTATCCTATTTGTTAAAAGTGAAATTTTCAAATTAGTAATTCCTCGTTTATTATATATTTTCAACTAATTAAAAGAATAGGCAAAAAGCAAAAAAAAAAAAAATCCCACCCTGTTACGTCGCGTGAGATGGTCCGTGCGACGTTCTTCATTGCCTGACCTTCAAGGCCCAAGCACCATTATACAGATCTTCAATAAACCTAAGGCCCCACCATAAACTAAATCTTATTAGCTTGCAGAACCTTTAATCCTGCAAGTATTTTCGGTTTATAGCTGGTACTTAGAACAGTTACCTTGACTTTTCTAACGAAAAGTGTGAATATCCAATCCACGTTCTTAGTTCAAAAAGCACACCCACACCGAGTTTTCCTCCGTAATCAGACAAGAACGAACTTCACTTGTTCTCATAACGACAGAGCAGTCACTTCGTCTCTATACTTCGTCTACGACATCAAGAGGGTCAACTCAATTTCTACTATATCTACTACACCAGGAGAGTTTTACTTCTACTACATTACTACATTCATCCGTAAGGGCCTTGCTCTACTACGACAGAACATTCAGTGTATCTCTATCGGACCTTCATCCGTCAAATAATCGTCTATGACATTTATATCACACACAAAGGCGTAAGTTTTCGTTGCAATAAGTTGTTGGAAATTTATAAAAATTATAACCTGTTAATCGCAGTGTTATACCACATCAGTAACCCCTATTATCCTAAAAGAAATAAGGGGATCGATCTGTTCGTGGTGTCGATTATTATAATCGTAACGGGAATTTACGACTTCCGTTGACTTTCTCGCAATCGCGTCTCCCCGCGACTGATCGAAAATACCCGAATAAGAAAATTTGAAGTTTGAAAGGTTAAATAAAAAGGTTTACTTCTTTTCGATATTCGTCTCCTAAAATGAACGTAATTTGTTGAATATATACGAGATCACATTTGCATTTCCCGCTTTGTTTCCTAGTTTACAAATTTCATCGCTACAATGCATGCCATCTCCACGCAAGTTCTATGACCTTGTCTGTTCACATTGGCGTGGAACAAGAGTCATCGCGCATTAACACGGACCACGGATTCTGTTAACGTGTTTCGTACACACAATGGACCATCCTGTCTGCATTTTCCTAATTTCACCTGGTATCACTACGTAACGAGACGAAACAACGACTGCTACTCTCGTCGACACGTGTAACACTAGAAAATATATCTCTCGTTTCACAGATCGGAATTAATCCTCGGCCACTGACATCAGGTCAAAGCGAAGTTTCGTCATTTTTTCCCTGACCGGTTATGGTAGGCGCTTTCTTTGGGTGCACGATCCGGTATTCCGTCGTGAATCTTAAATCCATCATCAGATTGGCCATAATTCTATCTTTGTAATATTTTTAATATTCAAAGGAATCTATCACGAATGCAAAATATAAAACGTTTTATGTAGAAACGAAAGAAAGTGACTCAAATATACAAATAATCTTCCGACACCGACACGGTATCAACTGCATGCGATTCGAAGAAGGACAAGTATTCTGGCGCAGTTTGTAGCACTCCACCGAGAGAGACAAGATTATGTTTCAAGAGAAGCCTTTGGCACGATGCATGGGATGGCTGGGTAAACAATATGCGCAGTATTGCGCAGCGGATTCTTTCCACGTGGCCGAATGAGTTTCTTTTCGAGCACTGGGAAGAATTCTTTCTATTCTACGTAATAACGCGTCATTATTTTTACCTCGTCTACCGTGGTGTCGTAGTTTTCAAGGAACATGGCAATTTTGTATACACAAAATTACAAAATTTTTTTCTAAGTAAGAACGAAGAGCATGGAGATATTACAAACAATCGCTAGGAGATACACAATGACGTTAATTTCCATCAATTTGCGTAATCTTCCTGTTGAAACACCGTTATCTTTTTATTCCTAGAAGAACTATACGATTAAATGGATAGAATATAGGAAGAAAGCGTGTAACAAGCGTGTTTTTCTTGTCTTTCGAATAATTCTTTTCGATTCGATTCGATCGAGCACACGTTTCTAATAAAATCAATGGTAAATGATCTTATTTTCATACATTACGGTAAACAGGATACTGACCATACTGACGAGCATTAACACGGTTGAAGAGTAAGAAATATAACTGTCAATCTGACGTAATCTCTTGCAAATGTATACGCTATTCTTTGTTCGCGGACTATTTAAAGAATACACTGGAAAAAAAGATCATACAATTATTTATAATTTCATAAACATCCGTACTATAGAAGTAAGAATTTTAAATCTGTGAAATTTATTATTGCTTCGGTATTCGTACTATTAACGATATATCTGCAACCCATATCTTAGGGTCTAAAAAACGTAACGAAATAGCTTTCGTGTAAATACGTATATATTTGCGTTTATCTTACCTCGAATACAACAATCTCGTATTCTTGTCAAATAGCTGCGTAGTATACTGACATTATCGGGGTTACATGACATATTACACTAAAGTTTGCTGGAAAACATTCTAACAGCAGCGATCACTAAAAAGTAAAGATAAATATATTTTAAACGGTACACGACTTATTGATATTGGGCAGTATTTTTCTAACGGATTTTAATGGTTATTTGCAACGAATATTCTGCAAAACGATTTGTTACTTCTGCAAATGATCATTGAATCTTAAAGAAAAATATCATCCTACGCTCACGCGATAAACTACTTATGCAGACCCTTATCACCTTTATTTATAATATTTTATTGCAAGTTAGTACGGGAAAGACTGATTAGATAACTAATTAGAATTTCATTAAAAAGAAATGTGTTAATTTCATTAGTTCTTATTAATAATCTAATCTTCCAGCAAATAAAACGTGATTCAAAGACCACACACGAAGAACACGCTTGAAGAACACATTAATTAATGTTGAAAATTTTCATTGGAGGACTTCATTTGTTTACTGTAAATTTATACGCGCATGTCATTTATATATGTAAAAAGAAGTCTCTACGTAAAGTTTAAAATAAAAAAAAGTAAAAGCATTGTATTAACCATAAACATCGTGCTATAAAATAACAAATTACTTTGTTGGCACAGATCACCTGTATTAAACCTATTGTGAAGCTATTTCCCGCGTGCGCGGTAAAATGGAAGTAAACTGTATACATAACCTCCTTTAGCGATAGTCAGAATGCCTTGCAACAGGAAAACATCATTGATTCCATATGAATCATTTAATAGGTTCATGCTGATTAAAGAAAATAACATGACAATAAAGGAAAAAGGGGATCAATTGCGTGCCATTGAAGAAAAATATTACCTCCAGTCCTTAGGTTGGCACCTTCTTGAATGGGGATGATAAATAGGGGGAAAATACCAGTCAGTCCAATCAGGGTACTTCCAAGCAAAGAAAACAGCCATGGTGTGTTATCGAAATATTCCACCGTCGTCTTCCACGGCGTCCACATCTCTTCTGCGATCATTTCATATAAAAATCCGATAGAATAGGTACAGTTCTGTTGCATGCACATGTCTGTCGCCATATTTGTGCGTCGTGTATCGAACACCGAACTTGTCAAAGAAACACTTATCTTTTCTCAATCTTTTTGATTCTTTGGTTTCCTGCTTGATGTTATGATCTTTATCAAAGTTCGTTGGAAATGTACTAAGCAAAAATCACAAGAAATTTTTACTTTCGAGGTTTGTTTATGTAAAGATAACCTCTGCCGAATACCTTTAAGAAAATACTTGTATTTTTTCACTGGTTAAACGTGTAGAAATAACACTAATGTTTGAAGAATATCTCGAGCAATGAAACGTCAGCTGTTGAGGAAAAGATTCACCAAGAAAAGCGAATGTTTGGAAATCGTCGAGACAACGACAACTGTGCGCCCGACTAGCCTACACTGAGGACTGAGTACGGACGCTACAAATCAGACAGTCGCCGCCTCTACCAACGTCGTCGATTTTGTCGATCAAATCAAGCCTCTTGTTATTTCATACCGCTGCGATGCGGGGATAAGAGCTGCAAGATCGGTCCTCCAATGATAGATATCAAAATGACTCTGTCCGACGATGTATTTCTCTGTACGCCTTCTTCTCCTACTCCTTTTCTCTTTCTTCAATATGTAACTTCTTATTCGACTCGCATTTGTCACGATAGTCTTTCATACCAGCGAAATCAGGGTATAATGCAGATTGACGTTCGCCTTAGAATATCAGCAGCAAAATGCAATCTTGTCTCTTGGTCTTCTTACCTTGTTATGTCTTTAATCAGGGTACTCAATACGCTGTGGAAATTTGAATCACTGACGGAGTGAAGTGGTCACCTTTGCCGCCACAGCTGATAAACACGATTACACAACAGCATACAGTATATGCTTGGAACATATGTATTCGCGAGAAGTTGCGACTCTTCGGTTCCTATATTTTTGGTTATATAGGTCTCAAACTGGTAGTGTGAGCACACAACGAGTGTGACACTCACCGACCAACGAATAGAATTGCAATGTTGTTATTCTGTCCTTTTTTTGTACTCTCAGATTATTTTGCTAAACAAGAAACAATGTGTTATATCACCCATTCACCACAACGATGCAACAGCCAATGAGTGTTGCAAGGAAAGCAGTCCTTTTTATAGCTACTAAAACACTCCACCAGATTGCTCTACGTACGAAACAGAGACGAAAAACATGTCTGCCGCGGATGAAAAAGATAAACAAAGGATACAAGAGGAAAAGAGAAAAAGGAAGCGAATTTAAATCAATGGAAATGAACTTAACACAATTCAATGACGAGACAATAAAAATTGCTTATTCCAAGAAAATGTTTTGAAAAGAGTAGACGAGAAAGGAAAAGGAAAATACATTTTCATCACTATCGAAGTTCATAGAGGCGCTGCTGTACTTCCTTACAAATCTTTAGATATGCATGCATGTATATACTGTATGTACATGTATAGTATAGATTACAGATATTACACGTAAATTAAATGCGAAGTAAATTGAAATATGACTTTTAGTACCGAAACAATTATGTACAACTGTAAGAGAGATAAAAGCTTTAGAATTTTTTGCATTTGAAATATGTAAAGTACTTCATTGAAATTTTAGAGTACATAGATTTAATTTAACATTCCAATTTTGCGCAAAATGGCCTCCACGTGACAACTAATTTCATTGTATCAAGTTACTTTTTTTGGTACTTTTATCGCATTACTTCCCCGTATTATCTGTTAATAGATGTGTATATATTTCGATTGCATCGTTGCCAAGATAAAAAGAATATTCGATTTTTAAATACTATGGACGTACGTAATTATACGACGTGGCATCTTTTGCAGATAAAATTAAACGCATATTGCTCTTCAGATTATCTTTTTCGCAGTATAGCGAAGTAAATATTGCGATCTATTGCGAAACCCCACTTTCACGATCGTCATTTCGATGATCGATTAACGTATAAACATACACTTTTCTTTACTGCTAGATAACAATTGACTGTCAACTGTTATTACTGATAAGTTTAATAAATACGAAAGCAAAGAGCGGGAAGAATGAACATGACTAACATAACATAACATATTGCTATTGTGCAGTCATATGCAAAGACTAGATTAAATGAAAAATGAGATTTCCATCCGGTAAAACGCGCAATTGCTCGTAGAAGTACATATTATTAAGAAATCTCAATCTATCTAAAATATTGTCTCGTGTACCTTAAATTGTTATGTGCATATATATCTAATAATATTCATACAGCAAATTGCAAACTATTATCTATGTACATACATATATTTATACAAAAATGTTTGACAAGCGTATCTTCTTCAATCGAAACCTACAGTTGGTAACGTAGGACTTTTAACGCCATCTTTATTTACGAACCGCAAACATATGTGTATAGGAACTTAATAAATCTATAAATTTCTATCTTTCTCATTGTTTTTCTGCTTTTCGATAACTTGAAATAGTTAAAAAATAGTATTACGGAATATTGTGATATTTTGTTCTCTTGATATTTGGGAATCATAATGAATCATTTAAAGACACGTCAGCTAGAGGAAAATATTTATGTCGATAAAAAATTATAAACAAACTGGACATAGTTAGTGTACATCGTGCAAGATCTTGTAAGTCACTGTCGGTGTTCGTACATTATGTGGCCTTAATTAATCAAATTGCTAATGGCGCCAAGCCAAATGCTACCTATTTGGCCTGCAATCAAAAAGATATTCAACAACTGTCACGCATACAGGGCGTTTGTCACTCGCAATATTTTTACGGTATATTATAAAAAAATAAAGATAATATAGATTTATATTTTTTATGAGTCATCATTGACACTCCTTATTTGTCTGGCAAATTGTTTGTTTTTGTTAAAGTACATACTGGACAATGAAACGGTCTGTGTTTTACAGATCAAACAGTTATAGAATCAAAGGTTGTTGCGTTTCTTTGTGATCTAACTGTGACTAAAAATAAATACAATGAAAGGGTTATCTGAATAATCCGAAATGGAATTCAACATGTTTTTTGTTGTTGAATTTTCGAAAAGTCCCGCAATGTACCATGACGGCCCTCTGTTGGCTGTGGATCCTTGCGTGGCACAGCTCTCCAGCGAGTCTATTTTAGGGAACGACAGAAAGTTAAGATTATTTTAGTTACATTTTTCACCTCCGATCTAGAACGTAGGGTGCTTAACATAAGAACATCACAATGGTCGACTAGGTTGATTTTCGACAAGCATCGAGGGTTGCATGCGTTCCGACTAACCAACGATAAGTATTTAAAATAACAAAGAAGAAAAAGGATTACTTCGACAAGATTACAGTCATAAGATAATTATGTAATCCAAACGTCAACACATTTTTCGTAAATCGAAGGAAGGACGTCATTAAACGATGGCTTACTCTTCCATCCTCTGTCAGAAAGTATCTACGAAGGAGAACGTACGCAATCTCGATCTTCTTTACCAAAATTCGTATTTTTCCGTGTACTACGTGATGCACAAATCGTTTTTGTGAGATTTCATTCTACGATTTCCTATCGTTCGCTCGAGTGTCATTACGCGTTAAACTAAATCGCAAAGGATATGGTGAAAGTGTAAAGTCTTTATTCGTTCTTTCGTAGCGTTTTCAGTAAATAGTGTAATGTTAGAGTGTGCTGTTTTCGTACGGAGATACATATATATGTATATATAGCCATATAAACCTTATTTTCTCGATATCTGAATTCGTTCTCGATCAACCGATATATCATCGCTATGGATGCACGAAGAATGTCTAACTGGAACGTACTGAGCGTAGAAGCTGCACTTCAACAGCTCAACAACTTTGACGACGATAAGAAGGAGGTTATAAAACGATCGAATACGGTAAATTATCAAAACAGACATTAGCTTTCTTTCTCATAACAAAATTTGTTAAACGTTGTCGCAATAACAATCTTGCATTCTTCTTGCACCGTTTAGAAGAACATCTGCAATATCGTGCTTTTTTATATTTACAACTTGCAAATCAGAATTATGACACGTAGAAGATGGACTTCTTCTTTAGATCGTATTGGTAGGATGTACATACAAGTGCGTTCTATCTATTCTTATCTTTGCCTGATGTCTGCCTGACTGACTGCTTGCCTTTATTTATAACTAATTAAGCTACCACTCAGCTTGAAATGAGTCCTAGCATCGTCCAGTCAGCCGACGAACTCCTGACAAATTGGTTGCCGGCTCGGGACCGTTTCTGAACTCGCGGTGACTCGTGTGCCTGTAAAATATATTGACATGAACGAAGGAACGTTGAACTGTTTTGCGATATTTCTGCATATGACACGGTTTCAATAATTCGGTGTAGATCGAGGAAGGTGTGGTTCAAAGTGATTTCTCCTAGATCGATCGTACAGCACGGTGTAATTAATTGCATTTCCAACAATGAGCACCTGGCATCAGCTGGACGTGGAATTCGCCACGAATGCTATATCTAGAGACGACGTCGGTCGTAGCATTTATCGGAAAAGAATCGCGTCGAGCGTGGTAATTATTTAGTTAAAATATCAATCGATAGTTCTGTTTGATGGAAAAGTTTTGATTCAATTTTGAACGTTTAGCTGGGCAGCTAACAATTTGTCCGCGCAACAGCGTTCATCTTAGTATTGCATAATAACTTTGCGCTTATTTGAAAATAAAAAGATCCTATTTGTACCGGATGAAACCATCTAAGCGATGACGTTATCGATTGCTACTATGAAATTCGTTATCACATCATGTGACACGCGAGATTTCTTGTGATAGAAGCTGAACTTGAACTGAAGTTCAGCGAAAAATGTTGATTGTTAAAAAAAAAAAAAAAAAAGAAGCAGATGTATCGTTTAATAAAATTAGAGCGACGTTTCTATCCATCTTGCTATTTGATCGAAGTACTCGATTTTTTAATATCCCAAACCAATGACATCGATAATCAGGTAACAGAGTCCAAGTGTTTTATCGAGAAACAACGACTCGGATTCTTAAAAAAAAAAAAAAAAAAACATTTTCTTGCAGTACATATATCTTTGTGTAAATACCACGTGTTTTGTTAAGTCTCGTGTCGGATAAGTTCCAAGTCTTACATCAACCAGGCCGTTCTGGCAGATTTCTAAAAAGCCTATGACCCTCTTCGATGAGACAAAATATAATAATGGTCAAGTGTTTCACGACGTCCGCTGAAATCAAAAGAAGTAGGAAAACCCGAAAAAGAAGAGGTGAAATTTTGGTAAACATAAATTTATCAGCAAATAAATTCCCGACTTTCTTGTGTCGATTTTTAAAGAGATGTAAAAACAATTTTCATCGACATTATGTTGCAAGTAAATTGTACAAGCATTGCTGGAAACTCTTTTATTATTAACGAACACGCGCAACGAGTTTCGAACAGTAGCTGTAGTGAGACTCGCGGATATTTCCTAAACTTCACCGAAAATCTGACGTTTACGGGAAACACAAGGAAATGTACCTTGGCTGCAGGTGACGAGTTTAAAATTAAAGCGGAGACGGGTCTTCCAAGTCTTATATTTAGGACGACGCGCAGGCGCGATCCGATTAGAAATCCCCGTCGAAGACTTAGAACTTCTGATTCCTTGAAATCTGCCGTGTGCCGCGATTTTCACGAACCTCCTTCGTCGTTGAATAAATATTTCCGTTTATCTTTACGTATCGGTAATTTTCCGCGCGGTGCAAATTTCAATTCGCCACACGTGGATTAAACGTTCATCGGATCGGATAGATCAACATCCTGTCGATCGAAGTAAGCTCTTGCGACAATATCTTTCCAAGGGGAAACCAATTTTGTGCCTCGAGTACATTTTGAGAAAATAACAAGATGGATCTCGGGGGTGTCGATGTCTGGGGTCAGATCGCCGTGGAAACGTCTCAGATGTTCGTTTCCGAGGGCGGCGTGGTTAAAAGTCGCTTCGCTGGGACAGTAAGTGATCAACTTTACCAAAGATGTGACGAAAGACGTCAACTCGAGTTTGCTTTTTTAATTGCAGGCAGCTGTCCAATTGTTTAACGCGTCTCGTACTAAGGATTATTGTTCTTTCGTTATTTTTTAGACGATAGAGAAGCTACCAGACAAGGTATTGCTAAACGTCTTCAGTTATCTGTCTCATCGCGAAATATGCAGGGTAGCACGTGTGTGCAAAAGATGGCGGCAAATCGCGTACGACACGCGATTATGGAAACACGTATCTCTGCGACCGGAGATCAGCGGATTGCACGTGAATTCTTTGGACAATCTGCTGCACTTGATCAGGTAGTAGATACTTTCTCGATATAATGTTGGCAGGTAACGTTCGCGTCCTAGGTTCACGCCAGAATCAACTTCTTCTCTACTTGCCAAAATATAACTCGTAAACGGTAGCGATATGCTGGATCCACGCAGCCGTAAAATATTAAAATAACATTCTCTGCTAACAGCACGCGTTTTGGAGCTTCGCTGAGGTACATCGAATTGCCGATCGAATTGATCACCCACACGGTTCTTCACGAATTGGCGAATAAATGTCCAAATTTGACTCACATGCTTCTCGACTTCTCCACTGCCATGCAGCTGCACGATTTTTCGGAGATGCAAGCCTTCCCGACTAAACTCAAGTACATGTGCATCTGCCTGTCGGAGGTAATCTTCATGGAGGGCTTTATGAGAAAAATTTACAATTTTATCAACGGCTTGGAGATCCTTCACCTTATAGGTTCGTGTCTACCTTGAATTCCAAGCGAATCCTTATCAAAGCACCTGTTTCAACGAGAAACTAACTACATCTAGAATCTTCTAGGAACGTACGAGAAGGTGGAGGAGGAGGAGGAGGAAATCTACGAAGTGATAAATGTGCACAAATTGAAATCAGCGACCCCCAATTTGCGAGTAATTAATTTATATGGGATCAATTTTGTAGACGATTCACATATCGACGCATTTTCTTCCAACTGCATCCAGCTCGAATGTTTGGCCGTGAATTTCTGTGCCAAGGTCACTGGCTCAACCATGAAGACTCTGTTTCAAAGGAGCAGGAGATTAAAGTGTCTCCTCATGCAGGGAACAAGTAACTAAATATTCATCAACGTGCAATCTTACCTTCGGCAATGCAAAACTTGAAATGTTACGCACCTTTTTCAGATCTCCAGAGCGAATACGTGATGCAGGTAGAATGGGAAAAGTCGAGCATCCAGGAGTTGGACGTTACCGCTACAGATCTGTCAACGGAATGTCTGATCGACATGTTGACCAGAATTCCAGGCCTTCGTTTCCTGAGCGCTGGTCAGCTGAACGGCTTCAACGATAGCGTGTTAAAAGCCTGGGCTGAACTCGGCAATCCTCGGAACCTGATCGCTCTAGATCTGGATAGTTCCGATAACCTGACCGACGATGGTCTGCATAAATTCTTGTCGAGATACGGTCATCAACTCTGGGGGCTCGCCTTATTCGGCATGCCTCATATCACCGATCAACTATGGCAGAGTGTATTACCCATATTGACCAATGCCAAGTAAAACATATTTTTAGATCTTTAATATCTTTAATATACTACGACAAGATACCTCTGAAATTCCTGCATCTTATTTTAGAATTCTTGTAATGGGAACACAGGAGAGGTTAGGCGTGAATATTCACGTGGATCAGTTGATGGACGGAATTGCTAACAATTGTCCAAATTTGGAGCGGTTGGAACTCCGCTGGGACCCAGAGAATCTCCGATTCTCCGACAAAAGTCAGAAGGCTATAGACATACTACGTGTAAAATGCATTAAATTACGGTGCTTAAGCTTGAGGTAATCATACAGCCGGATAATTATATTTGAAGTCGGGCAATAAATAAAATACACTCTATAATTGTAAAATCGATGCGCTTGCAGCGATGGAAGATACTATGAAATAGTAAAGGCCAATTTTGAACGCGCCGACAGACTGACGGTCGTTCGTACGACAACGTGCTGCCGCGTGTCTAATTACTACCTCTTAGCAAATTATAAGGATTTGATTTTTAATTAACTATTACGATATAAATATTTGTACATACGCTGCAGGGATTCGTACATAAATTCTTCCATAAGATACAAGCACCGAAACGAAGAAGCATATCAAGAAGGTAATACATGAAAAGATTAAACAGAGTAGACGCTGAGACAGATATTATGGAACGTATAATTTGTAATAAATTTCTTGTTTCAGCTAGCGAACAACGACGATTACGATAGAACAACGAATCTACCTGCGATCACTCAACTACTTACTCCTGCCCACGAAAGACAGATACATATTTTTTTACACTATTTTCAAGCGCATAGCGTGAGTAGACGACAGGTCGAATTACTTCGACCCTTGAATCTCGAACCGTTTGATATTACCATACCGTTACCTATGTACTATGTACGCTATATATGTATACTATACATATACACCAGCAAAAGAAAAAGGAAAAGGAAAACAAAGAATGGGAAAAAGACTAACTACGTAATCAATGAGAATTATTACGAAAAACCTTGACACGTACAAGTACAAGACCTCGATCCATTATGTCACAGGGTATTCATAATTAATCGAAAGATCGTCATTGGAAAAAGTTTGTCAAGTATAATATCGACGAGAGACAGAGGTACGCACCATAGCTGTTCGTATCGATTATTCGCTAATTTATTCATGCAGCCGTGTAGACGACGACGACGTCGCACTGCCCACGGCCGGTCGGTCGATTCGCTCGATTTCATTCTCTAGCCACATGCCAGACCCTTCGTTTATATATTGCATTATAGTCGACGCAGAACCGTCGTGGCCGACACGACTTTTCGCATGATTCCCGAAACTTTCCGTCGATCGTCGCGTTTCTTCCTTTCGTGCTCCTTTTATCCCGATCTTCCCCAATGTCTGACGTCGAGGAGGACCTACTGGTAAAGAAGCTGAAGATCGTGCTGGTCGGTGATTCTGGATCCGGCAAAGTGAGTTTTCTAATGTTCCCGGTGTTCAACCGGAAGTGTAATCCAAGTCCCAAGCGACAGTGTACTTTTTCTAGTCTTTTGTTTTTGCGTTAATGCGAAGGTAACAAAATATCGATTTGACTTTCGATCGTACATTTTTGAAAGGGTATACACATACGAAACGTCGATGTATTTGATTAAATTGTTTCGAGTTCAGAGTGCCTGAGCTTCGAAGAACCAAGCAACGTATCGATTTATTTCCTCCGTGCGAAGTGTGGTCAGTGCCACAATTAAACATACTTTCGCAAGTATAGAACGTTTTACGTTTATTGCGCTTTACTTTATTGGTAATAACCATTTTCACATCTTCGTCGCACGAAGTGTCATACACTGTCAGCAATGAATCTTTAGCAATTAGAGTCTACAGTCTACGCGTAGTTCGAGCAAAATTAGGTATTCGTGACTCGAGCCGTTTCACGTCTGTCTTGAATTCTTTTCTTCGTCAAAATTCTTTTGCCCAATAACAGGAATAACTTCTAGTTCTCAAACAACTTCTAGCTATTAATTAGCAGGTAAGGATAACACGCGAGTTTCGATCGACGTAGAAATTCCGTGTTATGATCGAATGCCCGAGCAACACTCTACTGATCCGAAAAACCCTTAGTTATTAAGATTACTATGTATATTGATCGACAGTCGATGATTTATTTTAGAATTTTTTTACTTTCGTTTCTTGAAACCGAAAAGCTGTTCTTTAATTAGAAAAGGACGACAGCTTCTCTCTTTCTCTCTCGTCGTAACGATAGAATAGCAATTCTGGATAACTGAAATTCAAGGATCCCTGTTTAGACGAGCATCGCTCAGAAATTTTGCAATAACGAGTTCACGAGACAGTACACGCCAACGTCTGGAATCGACTTCTTCCTGAAGAACGTCAGCGTTGGTTTTTATAAAAACGTTAATCTACACTTATGGGACGTCGGTGGTCTTGCGTTACACGGGAACATGCTGGACAAATACGTCTTCGGTGCTCATGTAAGAAAACGGAATGCATCCGACATACGTTTCAGTCGAAACATCATTTCACAAAGAAAAAAATCTAGATCAGCTGTTCTTCTACAGGAGGAAAACAAATATTTTTCAGATAATCCTTTTAGTCTACGACGTCACTAATAGCTTCAGTTTCGAAGTTCTGGAAGAATGGATAGATAAAATCAGAAAATTGAGCGATAACTACGAGGAAACACCACTGATGGCCGTAGTTGGTAACAAATGCGACATGGAACATCAGAGGACGGTGAAAAAGGATCGAACACACAAATTCGCCGCAGACAATGGATTTCCGTCTCACGATGTTTCCGCTAGAACCGGTGAAGCGGTAAAATATTCTTTAAACAATAAGAGGAGCAATATCCTGTACTTCCTTTTTAAAAAAAAAAAACTGGTTTTCATTTCAGGTCTCTTTGTGTATAGTGACCTTAGCTGCGCAAATTTTGGGTGTTCGATTAACGAAAACAGATCAGGACTATCACAAGCCAATAATAATTGCAGAAATAGGCGACACAGTGGACATGAGCACCATTCACAAGGTCGTGAAAAGGATCCCCACGAAAAAGCAAACTCAAATACCATTTCATCCCCATTTACCTGGTTCAAAGTCGTCAGTTTGCCTGCTACAGTGAAAATTACCATAAGGAAGAGTGGTTTTTGCGATACAATATTTTTGTCGAACGTCAAGGACGGTTCACCTGTACATAAGACGTCCATACGAATATTTTTCGCTACTTTCTTACCGTACATAAGAGATTACTTATACTTTGAGGGGCCAATGCAATAAACCACTGGTGTCTTCGTAGTAGATTTAAAAACAAATTTATTTATTGATAAAATCTTACTACTTGCGGTAATAATGTTAATATGGATCGACGTAACAATGTTAAAAATACTTGTACAATAATAGTAGCATCGTTCGTTACAGTGATGTATATACACTGTTGATTGAGTACATGCCATAGATTTGTATTCAAGTCCTCGGTAATTTTATCATACATGTATAAATGCTGGCGAGAAAAGATCGTTCAATATTGAGAGTTAATCCGTGAAAAAAATCACGGGATAAAGGAAGCTCTATAATCGCATTTAAACGTCGTAAGATTAAATAAAACAAATATAATAAATTTTTATTCGCGTTTTAAAGACCGAGAGAAAACTCGTTCGTCCATATTAAACGA
The DNA here is from genome assembly GCF_014825855.1 of Bombus pyrosoma. Classification (NCBI taxonomy): domain Eukaryota; kingdom Metazoa; phylum Arthropoda; class Insecta; order Hymenoptera; family Apidae; genus Bombus; species Bombus pyrosoma. Next base: position 4,265,914 of record NC_057770.1, on the reverse strand, counting down.
CTCGCAGATGTACCTCTATTTTTATAAATTGTTGATTCACAGGTTCTTTTCTATAACTAATTGTTAATGGCACTAATCATGCAAAACTATATGCAAAGAGAAAACAAATATACAAAACAGAATGCATACAACGGAAGAACACGTCATTTAACAAACAAGAATGAGTAAGATCGCGGTGTATGCGTATTCTTAGAACAATTAGCTTTGAATAACATAAACGTAAGATGCCCGTCGGAAGTGTTAAACGGTGAAACATGTTAATAAATAGCAACTAAGTTAGTGGAGCCCTTTTCATTAGGAATTAGTGACGTAACGATTCAGAAGATGGAATAATTAATCAACGTTAGGATCAATTTTTAAATTAACACTGCATCGAAACTATATACGATATTAGAAATTCAAACTTTAAACCCATATTCTAGAAGTGTTAGTTGAAAAACTCTAATTAGTTCGCTCTTCGAGTGCACGAATTAAGATCAGTTTTCATTGATCAAGTGTTCAATCGAATGTTTGTTAGACGATTCGAAGAAGGAAAAAAGGAAAACTAATTTACGGACGGTGCAGTCGATAGAATTTGATCACCCGCTTGAATCGAGATATAGAGTATATTCTATATATTTTAGACATATAACGTGCAAAATTATAGTTTTGGTAAACTTTATATACCATCGATTACTCGTCTCTTTATAAAACAAAGATGCTAAGTGTCTCGATTAATACATCGCTTCTTTTCTTTACTCTAGTGCGATCTTCAGTCTCATATTACACGTTATGGAAACTATTCATTTATTAAACTATAAGATAGGTTTTGTTAGTGGTCTTCTTGGCCATACGTTCTTTTCTAAAATCTTTTCTTTAGCCTCCCATAGTTGAGTGAATTTCTCGTTCAAAGGAGCGATATACGTTTCTATCCATTCTTGTATAGTATAATTGTCATATATGTATTCCATAGCTGTTCTAATTTCTTTTTCAATATACTTTATCTCCGTCTTGTGTTTATCCAGTTCTGCAACCGCTCTTTCTACGTGACTAGGATTTGAAAAAGAATATTTTAAATTGTACGGTTTCAACCATCCCTTAAATGTGTTATCCTCTTCCATTTTACTAACTGCTTGAGTCAAAGAATACAGCCGCAATATAGCAGCATAAATAGATACACCGTGATAACTACATCTGGTCCAACCGTATTGAGGTTCTGGAATACTTAGAGAAATGATGCCCTCGCACTCTAGCGCTTGTAATACTGAAGTAGGTACTTCTATCGGAAATCTACATAAGTCTGGAGCTTGCAGGATCGCTAAATTTACAGCAAGCGAGGGTATAGCAGATGGCAGAAGTTCGCACAGTACGCTAAAGTGATCGTACCTTTGCCACCCTGTTAATATCGCACCCTTAAATTTAATTTCGTTAGAATATTTATTGATAATCTCCAACCAACGCTGATGATTTTCCATATGATAACCAATATCGGTATAATATCTATCTGGAGCAGTAGCACCTTTGAAAGCTGTAGCGAGCCAGACATCTTTCCAAACCGACGCATAGTTCTTCCACAATTGATCTGTCAATGATGCTCCAGGATCGGTGGTATATTTCCAAATAACAGGCTCTACCAATAAATGCAAGCCTCTGTCTATTATTTCATCGGATGATATTTCTCTAAATTCGTCGTCCCACATAAGAACAACAAGATCTGGATACTTATTTTTTATATATTTTGCCACTTTTGAAACATGATCCAGAAATAATTGTTTCTTGCCCCACTGTCTTTTAACCATTGTATCTAGGCATCTAGAACATTCTCCTATCTGATAAACTTCATCAGCTCCAATATGCAAATGCTTTATATCAGGATGTGCTTCTACTATTTGGTCTATCATTTCGTATATCAATGGTAGAGTTTTGTTGTAAGTAGGGCATAAAACTTGCGGGTACCTCGAAACCTCTCTATAGTCTTTATATTGATCTAACTTGAGAACAAATTCCATATGACCGAAAGTTTGAATCAATGGTATGACTATAAGCTTATTCTTACTGGCTATCGTTTGAATTTTTGCAATGTCCTTCCTAGTATAGCAATTTCCTGCACTGATATTTTGTATCGCTCCTTCAAAAGGAAACATGTCTTCGTATTCTATAAGTATACCAGTGGCACCTAAATTTTTGAGCAAATTTAGCAGGTACTTGTAATAACTTGCCTTTGGAGGAGCTCCTTTTAAATCTAAATGCACGATTTTATGTCCCTTAAACAGGGGAACTGTTTCTGCGTGCAATCTTTCATAATTAATATCGTTGAATAACTTTCCTCCTTCACTTTTCAATTTTCCCATTATTTGAGCCTCTATTTGTTTTTTTCTGGCAATGCTAAGAGGATTCTCGGTCAGATCACTCAGTGGATAAACCTCTTCGATCTTAAACTGCGGATTTAATTTATTGGTCGTGATGTCCTTGACCTCATTATCGAGAATATGATAAATAACAATCAACAGAGTAAAACTGATCATTATGGTGATCATTAAAGAGGCTCTGCCTCCTAGTCGTGTCATGATTGTCAGTCCAGCAGAACATCAAGATTGAGTCACCTTATTATTACTTCTGTTTAAACAAAGTTATTATTATTTATAACACGAGTTGATTGTTCTTTCCAATGAATATCGGCACTTGTACTTGTAAAGCAACGTTATGTTGTTTTTAAGCTCGCTCAAGTTGAACTTACATAATATGGATTTGTCATCGGAAAATAATGTAATATTATCTAATTAATTGCATTTGCAAAGAAACGACACCAGTTCTTTTCCTTATCACAGATTAATGACAGAAGGATAGAAACAATAAATCCTCGTTACTGCTATATAGTGATAAACGCTATCAAGGAGCAGGCTGGGCAACTGTACACGATGATAAACGCCTGCTAATATAAATTGTTATAAGATATTTTATATTGGTACATTCATCCCGTTGGATTGTTTAACTTATAAATCAAACATTTATATATAATATATATATATCTCATTTAAATTGAAATTGAAACATCGTAGGAACATTTCAGACTTTACAATGTGTATTTTTATGCGATTGGATGTCACGTTATCGAAAATACGAGAAATATTCCCTAAACTATATACATTCATGTTTCTCACTGCACAGAATACTTGCAAGATTCATTACACTTAACTACTAATTACTACAAATTTGATAAAACTTTACAGTCTACAATAATATATCTATAAGATAATCAAGAGACAATGCATATAATTTGATAAACATCATCTCAATATCTTCTAGAACGAACTACGTACATGTACATATATTATTATTGACAAAGAATTATAAACGAATAATCCATATTTATGCATCGTGAAATTTCGTGAGAAGAGAAGATATGAAATCAGGGCTGCCACTGTCACGAGCTTGACCTATAAATAACAGCTCGTCATTCTGCATCGAATTTACTTAATGAGATCCAGCAGAACCATGATAATTTGCGATGATGTTGAATCAAGGCATGCCCCTGGCACACTCTTACGTCGCAATTTCACTTCGGCTCTTCAAACATTCTTTTTCATTTATCGTCGACTAACATACGTGTGAACAAAGTACTCAATGTGTTCGTTTAATTTACGGAGAAAATAGGCGCATTGATTAGGCGCATAAAATGCAGAACGAAGGGCGTGAAACCAAGAACGAAAATAGAGTTCTCGTACGTTTAACAAGAAAAGAATCAAAGACGAGCGAAACCGGAGAGGCTCACAGCCGTGTAATCGAATCCTTAGTAGCGAAATCTTAAATCCTAGTCCTTTATCTCGTTTCCAGTTTCCGCGAACTGTGCATGACCACCCGTTATATACTTAATGAACGTGACTCACATCTCTTTAGTTATGACGAGAGTAGGGGAATAATTCTAGACAATAAAGCTGTTTAATGATGCCACTCTACGGAAGTTTAAACCACGCGCTTGGAATAACGCGCGTTTTTGCGACCTTAGCGATTCCAACTTGTTATAACATTTATCGTAGCCAATTTTATATGCCAATTGTACTCGAAATTTTTAATTATTGCCGTTGCGTCTTTCGTACAATCCGTACACGTGAATAGGTTAAATCAGATTTATCATCAAAAGTACAGGAGTAAGGATAGTTCTTCCGAAAAACAAATAGTACATATTCCCTGAACAAGATACGACACATAAGAGGGAAAATATTTGTCCTCGCGAGAAAATATTATCGCCAGTGTTTGAAGAGAAAGTCGGATTTTGAATTACGCCGTTCCTGCGCAGTAGATCGTCGACGCTGTGCAGTCAGCGATCAATAAACGTACACGGAGGAATGGAAAGCTATCTCGAGCCCGTCATTTTCCTCCTAACATTTTAGGCATAAAAATAAACGCTACGATCGATGTAAATCATTTTTAAACGACGCGAACGAGCTTCTTCGAAAATTTTATGATAAGTACAGATTCTCCGAACTGGAGCCCACGAGAGATGTTTTTTCGAGGCACGTTTATCGGTGACAAGAACGAAAAAAAACGCGGGGTCGATTGTATCAAACGAATGTGTTTAATTCTCTCGCATTTACATCGGTTCGAGTCTCGAAGGCGTCGACGCGCTTTCATAGCAACCGAACCGAGACAAAGACTCGGCTTCAACGATTATTCAGAAATCATGACTCAAGTCCACGTATGTATGTAGACGCTGTATCTATGTTTGTACAGTTTTTTTTCGCAAGTATGCATGCAGCTGCGTGACAGAAAAAACAAGCGTATCGCAGGGGAACCGAGATCATTGTATCGTTTAACTAATGTACCTGACATATGCATACTTTGACAACTAGTGCATGATATCTGCATCTGCATCTGCATCTGCATCTGCATTGCCGACCAATTAAATCGAAACTCAAGAGGCAAAACCCGTGCGTCGAAACAGAAGATTAGCAGTACGCTCGAGTTAAAGAAACGTCTTCTTTATTGCCTCGTATCCTTGAATTAATCCTCATAATTTTATCAATCGTAGTCTTCGGGTAAAATTTATGAAACCTGCTGCTCGAGGAGCACCGAAATCTGTTATTCGTCGCGGTATGTATAAAGTACACATTTGCTGTTTGTCAATGTCGATAACTCGAGCAAATTCTGGTGAACGAATTCGATGATTATTTCGATTATTAAGCGAATGTTACGTGTGGAGCAGAGACGCGTGCCGTTGCACATTCTCTTGGGGAAATTTTTGATCGTGGGCATATGTACCTACTTGCACGGTTCCGTACGGAGCAACGATATATATATATATATATATTTTCTCAAGAGTCTTTCACGGCTGACAGATTCGGTGATAACGCGTTATTAAAGCGAGCTACTCGATGCACTGCGCAAGAAGAGGCCAATTACACGAGAAAACATTTCTTCGTTCCTTTTATTGGCATTAAAGAAACATCGGTGAACAGCCATCTTTGTTGGCAGTTTACGAGATAACAAGAACAATTAATAGATTAATTGAAATAACGCGAGCCTCGATATGCTACGATAATGTAGGAAAACCGGCGCGTAAATAAGTAAAAGAGAAATAAAAAAAAAGAAAAGGGGAAAAAGATAGATTGTCCTTTTATCGGGCTAACTCAAGCTGGGCAATTGGCATTTCTTTCGAAATATATCGCGAAATTGTGTGTAAACGAAAGAAGTATGGCGTGCGAGGCGCGATTTTTCGCTGACAATGAGAAAACCTTGCGGCCACTAACGCACACACCGACGGCTTTCATTTTAAAGGAAGGGCACGCAATCTCGGGCTCTTTCGAGTCGTCTGGTACCTCTTGAGATAACGTGACATTACGGTCAGCCGTGCGAGCAGTATGCGCGCGAACGTCGGAGAACGCGCATCTTCGTTCTTCTTTTCTGTCGTCGTTCTTCGCCTCCCCGCTGATCGGGCCATAGTTCCATTAACACAGCCTTCGTTGCACAGTGATATTCTTTTATATTCGTTTCATCGTCGTTCAATCGGTTTGTAAAAATGCAGCTACGTGCCCGATCGTGATATATCGATCGGTATATCGGTGTCGAACTTGCCAACTATAGATCGTAAGTTTCTAGTCGCACAGTTTATTCCGTTTTCGTCTTTGCGTTCTTTCTTCTCCTCCTGCGTCGCGTACCTCGCGTAATTTTGTTGCAAAGCAACATACGTAATCGTGGACGTTTGTTTTTGATAAAAAGAATGCGGGAAATTGCGTCGAACGAAAGTATGCACGGCGCAAAGAACACCGTTTGACAGCATTCAACATCCACCAGCGCGAAACAGGAAAAGTGAAAGGACTTCATAGACTTCCCGTAGAGGCAATGCGGCAGGTGATGCTGCCATTCGTACGTGTAACCGTAAAATTACGTCCGACGTGCTTTCTTGACCGACAATCGTGCTCTTGGAAAACGTTGCCTCTTACTACAGTCTCGTCGTACATCTGCGCGCACACAAATTGGTCCTAGTCCAGATCCATGGACAAAAGCGTCAACTGATCGTCGTTCCTTTATCAATCGACCAACGTAAATGGTGAAACGATACCAGCAAGGTGATCAATTGAATTGCAAGTGGCATATACGCACGGAAAAGTGCAACGATCTACGTGACCGTCGACCCGCTGCGTTGATGTTTGCATGACACGGCACGTTTCGAATTATCATTTTGCTCTTCCTCGATATGCCGCGTCCGTCGTCGTTGTCGGGTTCACGGGACGCGAAGCTTGAATTAAAAATAGTCGGGCTTGGTGTAAAAACGCCAACGAAATCTTTGGTATTGCCATAAAACATCGAGGACGTCTGCGGGACAGATTTTGCGGCGCGCGGTAGATAAAGCGTTCGTCAGAAGGAAGGCGTCGTCATCGTTTCTAACTGGTAAACGATACTCGAATTCGTCCAAGTATTTGTACATCGTTGTACGTTTTCTTACAGTTAGATACTTTGGAATAACGATAAGCAACGCCGTAACGAGATAAGAAGTAACGTTTGACTAACCGCGATCTCGATCGGAGACTTCCGTAACGACCACGCAAATGACCCAAAAGGTTTTAGATTCCGGTGGTCGTTAACCTAAACCATTTATCGAAACATCGGATTTTCTAGAATGACGCGGGCCGCAGTGACATTAGCGATCGTCCTCACGAGCAACAGTCGCTCGTGCATTCCAACGAATCAACTTTGAAATGTTTGCGGGAGATCTAGCTGGCTCCCACCAAGTCTAACAACACGTGTCCTCGTAGTCTCGCGTTGGAACGTTGCACGCGTAAGTAAATACGATGCGCTTCTTTGTTTCTCGTTTTCACGCGTGACCGTTAAATCAAGCTGGCGTAAACAAAGTAATACGGCGGAAATTCGTTCGACGGTTGCATCTGTCTGACGGGCAACAGTGTCAGTAACGATGATAGGGACCAATTGGACGGTGACGTAATATATCACAGAAATAACGTTTAAAATTCGAGGAGTGGTCATCGCGACAACGGCGGCTCGTCCGATTACAATTGACATCGGTATTGCGTTTCATCGATTCACGCTGATCGACGTGCTACGAAACTGCCACGAACCGGCACGATATGTATTTTCCTGCCCGATCGTTTATTATCGAGAACCTCCGTGAGAGAAACGTTAGACTCGCCGAACCAACTGACTTCACAATTACCGGTAACTTGATTCGGGATTCGTTGGACGTAACACGTTTATCATTTCCCGGTAAGTTCGCGTGGCGGCTCGGAAAGCATCTTATCTTCCCATACCGGGTACTTCGAGATTCGTGGAATCGAGATTAGTCACGAATACATTTTGACAGAGCCGGCTATTTCTAACGCGCCTTGTGGCCGCAGGGGGTGCGACCGATATGCGTATTTTTAGAAAACGATGTTATTAACCCTCTACTGTTTGAGTACGCTTCGATAGGAATACCCTTTCACGTTGCAATATCCGCAGAATCGTTCGTTTTCTGATCAACGTCTGTCAAATATATATCTATAATATATCGTCGATGAATTTCGATCGCCGCGGGATGTAAGCGTGAAATTTCGTACAGTGTTATAACTATTCTGTAGAAGGTCGATCAACGAGACGGAATAGCAAGGCTCTCGCGAAAGCAAATATATCGTCTGTTCGCAGAGGCGACATGAATAAAACGGAACTGAACATCGTCTTGAACACCGAGCCAGCGAGGACATCCTCGAGTGTAATTCACTCGCACATTCCGGTGCCGAGGATATCGAATGCGATTAAAGCCCAGGAAAGGTGTCCCCCATCCCGCAGGGGGTCCTTCGAAAAGCTGTCGCACAGAGGAGTGTCGGTCGCCGCTCAAAGGGCGTCCTTCGAGAAGCTCGACGCTTCCGTTCAGCAGCAACGATCGAGGAACAATAATTTGTCGAGCTCGAGCATCGAGATGCGCAACTCCGAGACTGAGAAACTTGCTTTCCACGCTACTGCTAACTGCAAGACGAACGAGCTGGTCGGTGTCGCGAAATTGAACAGGAGCAATAGCCTGGAGAGCAAGTGGAAGAGCAAATACGAGGAATCGGAGAAGAGGAGGAAATTGTTGCTACAGAAGAGCGAGGCCGGTAATTAATAATTAGTAATAAGTTTCGCGGCGTAATGAGCGTTTGTATGGGCCGCCTAAAGTCGTTAGAGAACTTTATTATGATTCCATTAGTCATCATTAACGAAGTGACGAAACACGGCTTCTTCCCTCCGCTTGCGAACATCAATTCGATTAAACAGTTGGGATAGGAGGTTGGTAAATATGGAACGGCGCCGGTTGTAGTTACAACTTTCCTCTCGTACATCTTTCGGGAACTTCTATTCTTTTTTTTTCTTTTTTCTTCTTTAACAAGTGCTTTATATAGATATTTCTCGTCGCGATCTTATTTCTCATTTATACGCGATCAATTTCTAACAGCAACTTCGTTTCTTCGAAACGATTAATCTGTCGTTGCAAGAAAGATCAAGGTGTAATGGACTTACGTAAAATAAGAGCAAGGCATGATACGTATAGCGAGAGGGAAGTGGCTGATGCATGGTTGTAGTTCATGGCCAATCATCCGGCAATCATACAACTTAAACGTTATTCGGTCGTGATTCACTCGTGCACGCGAAACGAATTCTATGACGTTTCTTAGTCATTGGCCATACGCGATGAAATTATAAATTAATCGGAATAAAATATCACCTGAGTATCGTGACGTCTGCGTCTGTGAGTACATTTGCAATTAAACTATTAAAGTTCCAATAAACGTTTTTTATCGCAGCAAGCAAGGAACATGCCGACTTGGAGAAGAAATATCAACAACTACAGAGACAAAATAGCACTTTGCAGTCGCAAGTCCAAGAAAAAGAACAGAGACTTCAAAAGCTGCGAACAGGTAGTTGTTTATAGATTGCAGAAACCTTTTCCGACGTTCGTTATTTTTATTTAACGAATTCCTTAATTTCCTTACAGTTTCCGAAGCAGTATGCAAAGAATACGAACAACTGAAGCATCAATACGAAACTGAGACAGGCGCTATGCATAAAGCCATGCAACAAGCATCGCAGGTAAATCTAAAACGATCCGTTTCGCTTTTATAATTGTAGATGCCGTGATACGGAGCTGGCGTATTTTATTGTTCGATATAATCTTTATTATTACACTTAATATCGCATAAGGGGAAAAGTCTGTTTCCAAGGTTGCAACTGGGCAGGCAGTTCTATGCATAATTTATCGTATAAATTAAAATCACTTTCAGTGGTACAGACAAAATCGCGAACTAAAGAGAAGATCGCAGATCATAACTCAAAAATTCCTGCAATCGAATCCGGAAGGCTCTCTAGACCTTGAGATAGCAGACGAAGTTGACTCGAATTTCGAAGATCTTGATCAGTTGAGAGAAACGGTGAAAGGTATAAACAGAGATTAGTAGCTTACAATTTCACCGTTAATTATGCAAGTTATTTGTAAGAGCGGGTAATTTGCAGAATTAAGCAAAGAGATAGCGAGACTTCAGACGGAGTTGCATTCCGCACGCCTTCAAGAGTTTGAAGCTCAAGAACAAGTGACGCATTTGACCACGCAGCTGGACGAGGAGAGAACTCTCAGACGAAAATGTAATTGGGAAATATCTGTACGATTCTCCGACGTTCATGTAATAATATATAATAATGAAATTTTCCAATTAGGTGAGGAGAAGGTGAACGAGATGAAGGTGCAAAAAGAAAACATGGAGAGGGTGACGAAGATGGTTGCAGAGGAAGTGCAAGCGTTGAAAGCTCAATGCGATCGCGAGAGAGAAAACGCGAAGATTATGAAGATAGAGGCCGAAAGGGTAAGATGCCTTTAAAATGGCTATGTCAAGGCAATCGCAAGACAAACAATTTAAAGAATGTCATGTTAGCGTCACGTCCTCTATAGAGATATGCTACCGACCGGTATCCACGCCAAGCTTGGGTACCGTGTTCTAGTTTCGGGTCTTCATACTTGTAAAGAGAGCGATATCTTTCTAATTGATTCTTAGCAATGGTTCGATGTCACGATACTCCGCGTCACTTGTAGAATGATAAGAATGTCCTAGAAGGATGTGGCCACGTAGTGGGAAAGGTGATGAACCATCTGGCGAAAGGACTGAGTCGAACGGCTCGGCACTTGCCCCAGAATCTTGAGGGAGAAGAATTATGCATAAAAATTTATAACAGGCATTCTGTATCGTACATTTAACAGGTACAAAAGGAAAGAAACGTGCTGGCTCATCAGAGCGCACTCCTGATGGCTGAAGTTGGCGATGACCCTAATGGAAGATTATTAACCGTTCTACAAGAGGTGGAGTCTTTGAAGAGACTATTGGAGGAAGAGCAACAGAGCCATGCTTCTCACATACAGATGCTGGAGGAGAAGTTGGAGGAGAAAGAGTCGAACGTCGAGTTCGAAATAGTAGAGGAAAAGTTAAAGCTGGCCGAGTCAGAGTTGGAAGTCGTAACGCAAAGGGCAGAAAGGGCGGAAAAGTCGGTGGAAACTCTGGAAGGAGTGGTTCAAACTTTGAAGGCGAAGATCAGTGAGCTGGAAGAAAAGCTTTCCAGGCCACCACCGCCCCCTTTACCTCCACCTCCGCCGCCGCCGATGTTCAACAACGGTGGACAATCGTCGATAAAATTGCTGACGAAAGAAAAAATTAATTCGGAACGAAATGCGGTGACTGACATGGAGAACATGCTTGGAATCACGAAAAAAACACCGACGGTTGCGCAACAGCCTGGTAATTATGTTTTAGATTTTGCAGGTGGTTGAGCAACTGTGCTAATATCGTGCGTTATCTTTATTTTTTAATCGTTCCAGCTATCGACGATATTATCAACCAAATAAAAGGTGGCCGTTTCACGTTGAAGCAAACGGATGTAAGTTTATGCAATCGTGGACATTAGTTTTGTATACGTAAACTACGTTTCTCAAGTGAAACGATTCGTTGCAGAAACAAAGGGAAGAGGAGAGAAAAAGACGACAGGAAGCGGAAAGCGCGCCGCCCGCTGTCTCGGAAATGTTAAATATTTTGGGTACCATGAGAAGAAGAGCCAAGCCGATAAAGCAATCGTTGAAATCAACAGACTCATCGACATAAAAGTAGATGCTGTCAGTAATATGCAAAAATATTTGTACGTCTCAGGCACGAGTTACGTGCCATTGTTCGGACATTAATCGCAACGCGTATTTTTTTAAACAAAGATCTGTTCTACAAGAATGTTTATATTATTTATTTAGATGGAAAATAAATTTTCTACCACTAAACGTAGTATCTGCATTGACGGTCCATGAAAGATCTAAATATTCATATACTTTTAGGTATAAAGAGAATGAATAACAGATGATTACAGGGCAAGTGACAGGAGACAGTTTGCAGTAAGCAGTACGAAAAGGTGTATTATAAAAAGCTGATTACATGTAAAACATAGTAGTTCATTGTACAATAGATTGTCAAAGAAACTAACTTTCGAAAGCGTATACCCTCCTTAGGTACGCAAAAGGAAGGTGCTTGTTCTTTCTTTTTCTTAGGAATATGAGATGAATTAACGTTAGTCCTTCAAATAGATTAAGGTATTTCACTTTTTATTCTGTCGATAATTGATTGTAATCTGAAAGCTTCGAAGAGAAGCACTCTCCTGTAAGGTGTCATTTCATCGTCAGACTCAGTCCATGTTCCAGATACAGCGCTGTCCGATTCTTTCTCGACTGAAAATTCAAAACTTATTGTTGCTTCCTGCGCAAAAATTTCTTCCTCTGGATTGCTCCATACAATAACCGGATCACACGTATTATCTTTCTTTTTACTTTTTGCTCTTTTAACTAATTCCGGTCTTTTTGTTTTATAGAATTTACAGATTAATATGTAATAGGAAAAATTGAAGGGCATCTTCTTGTTATTTGCCTTTTTTATATCGGACATTAAATTTTCCAAAAGTGGCACGGATATCTGTGCTGGAATATTAACAAATCTTTCGTTGATCAATAAACCTAATACTTCCGTCTCGTTTTCAAGAAGATTTTTTATCATAGTATCTACTGTGTCCGTTGCATGTTCCTTTGCCATTTGTGTCAGTAATTCTCTGAGTTGTTGTATACAAGGATAACTCTGAAATAAACCAACTTGTGCATCACCGAATGACTTTTGTACCAATTAAATGACATTATATACAATATACTTACCTGTTTAGAAGATAAATTAATTACTGTAGTAATACCAAACACATCGTTGACATCGGTATCTTCGTCGTCCGATTCCTCTAAATCCGCCGATTGCTTGACAACCGAACCTACGTAGTTTTCACGGATTATTAAATCTGCCAGACCACCTAAATCAACATGAGCCTTCAAAAACAATTGTTGTAACAAGGTCTTAATGCCATGATAATCCGGATCCACTGGATATCTTCCTTCAAAGTCTACTTGAATTTCCATTCCCTAAATATAAAGAAGAATTTTATACTTTAACGTTTATTTATATTTAATATTTTGTATTATGACATATTAATTGTGAAATATGAAATTTGAGAAATATACTTAACTTAATTACAGAATACAATTCGAAATAAATTCACATTTTTTTTTATTATAAGTAATTTTTATCACAAATTAAAGATGTCTTTGTCATTAACCCCTTAACCTGCGAGGTCGCGTTAGAGACGTGGTACGTCGATCGGGCCGAACATAAACAACACGTGTGAGGGATGTGGTACGTCGATAGGGCCAAACATCAACAAGACGCGTGAGAGACATGGTACGTCAATGTTATTGATTCATTATTTACTTCAAAATAATAAATCTCTTTTGTTCGACGATCAATTGGTAGCAGTTATTTATCAAACATCTTGCAAAATAAAATTAGTCGTACAACTTGTGCACAACTTCGAGCGCTCAGCCAAACTGTCAAGTGGCTTGACACGAGACCGACCATGTCCTTGCTTATGACACGCGCTATTGGAACATAAATCGTAAGACAAGGGGTTAACAACTTACAACACTGTATTTGCTTAACAATGCTTCCATGGAATTGGCACTTTGTTGGTTACGACAGTTATACGAATGATTTTCACAATTGCTAAAGATTATACGCGTACTTAATTATTATGTTTCATTTTCGATGAATGTCAATTGTCTCAAAGACAGCTTTCAAATAAATGCGAATCAAAGACCGCGTGCTCGAAAGTAGGGTTAAGACCGACTAATCACATTTTATACTGATTTTTTTCACTCAAATTGCTTACCTCTTCCTCCAATGGTTCCTTCTCGTCATTCTCACTACTTGACGAACTTTGATCATCGTCCCTGGAAAGTGGGAAAACTCGCTGGTCACGTTTTTTGGTCGGAGCAGCCATTGTCACGGACTAAGGAGCGGTTCTGCCGTTCTGCTGGCCACCACGTGATATATATATCGTAGTATCAACGCGATTGTTTTTAATTTTCAAGATCGATAATTACTTGTTCAAGTACGATATTAGTATTTATATCTTTTTAATAAAGAAACGACCATAAATATTCCTTTTTATCTTTTAACAAATATCGGTTAGGTATTCGATCTTCACATAATGGATGTATATGCAATTATTTCAAATATAAAACAGTAAAAATATTTGTTTAGTATCTACCAAGAATTGTGAACGATAACATTACAATATTAATCGCATAAAATAATTATATCGCATTTAAGTTTTAATTAGTTTAAATTTCAGTTACTTTAAACGTTCGTCGACAGATGTCGCCAAATACATACTTTTGTCGTCGCGCGGCTCCAGTGATCAGTCACAGCTCATTTAGCGCGCGAGTATGCTGTATGCAGTGTAGCGTTAATTTTGCAAGACATTTTTGCACGAAAAAGGAAATGTCTTCGAGGCGAGAAAGAAGGTAAGCGAATTTGACGAACCATGTTATTTATGGCGAAAAGGCACGAATTAAGTTAAGAAAGAAAAAGCAAAAGGATGTGTTTCGTGACTATACCGAAGGTCGTAAATTTCGTATCCACCGCTGTGGAAAGTGTCGTCATTCGTCATGCGCTTGAAACGTACCGCGCAAGCGAACTGTTTTTTTGAATAAACTGTTTGCTATTTAGCTACTCGTTACCCCGAAATGTAATCATTAGGAAGGATAATGCGCGTAACGCTACTTGAGAAAGTTACCTTGGATTCGGTACTCGTTCGATAGGTTTCGATATAACGGGAGGGAATAATTTGAACTCCGAATCACATACTCGTGTGCAGTGAGGCGAAGACGCGTCCGTTGTCGGCACTGCAAGCCAAAATTCGATTAAAGTTCTCGCGCATGGGCCGAAGGAAATCCTGTTTTCTCAAATTTCCCGGAGTCTGTCAGGTGGCACCACGGCGTTCACCGGTCCGGGTACATCACATCGAACAATACGGAGCAGTGCGATCGCTTTTTTAGGTTATAAAAACACGTAGCCTTATAACGTATATCCCCGAGTTATAGAGTAAAATATTCGCGCAAAAAGCAGAGCCGACGGTGGCCCTCTTTTGTCGTGCTCCCCCGTGAATATTTCGTGAGTGCTTTGAGCTGTGGCGGGCGGTGAGATGGCTGTCTCTCTTTCTCTCTTCTAGTACCTGTATTTCTATATATCTATCTCTGTTTCTTTCTCTTTATCTGGTGTTTTTATAGATGTTCGGCTGAATAGATGTTCTCGAACAGTGTACCATGTACATCCCCCCTTCGCGATTGTACCTCGTGATACGCATACAACGTGTATATATCGTGTATCGATGTACACAATGCTCCCGATGCATTAAGGATTAGTTCGATTATCAGCTACGTAACCGGAAGTAAATAGTTTCAGCGAACTTTTACGCGACCCGAAGGAGCTACGAACCTTGTCTTACATCTCCATCTTAACGTCTAACGTTTCTTCTTATGTTTTCTATTGATTTTTTATTCGTAACAAAATAGCATCTTTTTTTTTTCTATATAACATCGATTATCTGGCTTTTCGTAAAAAAGAAGAGACATAAGGAAGAACGAGTAATTTAATAATCGATTTCGTACGAACCATATTTCGATGTACGCGACTAAAAATTTGCTTCAAACAGTCGATCGCATCTCGCAACAACAACATATGTTTCGGTTAATCTTTTCGCGATTACGTTTAACGTAAGCTATGGGTTTTAAAGGCAGGTAAATAACGGCACTATCCGCGGAAGATGCTTAGAGTAAAAAATCTCCTAATTAAGGAAAACGTCAGCCTTTCCTTCTCTCGTAAGTCTCGTTGAAACTATTTAACAAGCTGAAATTGAGCTACTCCTGGCCACCGAGCCACTCTCTCTATATACATACATACGTGTACACGACTGCAATGTTTTTCATTTTTTGGCTGCTCGGTGTCTTTTCTTTAGCGCTGTTCCATAGCATATAGCTGTCTCACCTGCCTTGATCTGTACCACCTGTGCGTTTCGTTTTTATCCTATGCTTCCTCTCGCGAGACGCGTCCCAACGGAAGTTTCTCGACTGCCGGAAACCACGTCGTTTCTTTACGTTTTCCTTGTCGATCCAGTCGCTCGTCGAGTCGTTTCATCGTGACGTTACACGATGAGATACGAGACGATAGAAAGATCGTATCGAAAGTGAACTGTTCCAGGTATACGCGCGATGTGGACGCGAGATCTCGTTGAACGGAGGCGATCGAACGCGATTGCCGATTAATTGCGCCGTCCCTCCCCTGTTCTCTAATTCGATAGCCTACTACCGATAACACGCAAACCACCGTGGCTCGTTTGATCGCGGACGCAAGAGAGAGCGAGCACGCGTTTCACGGTTAACAGGCACAGGCCATGGATGATGTTATAATTTTGGATCTCGTTAGCTTCGGGGGATTTGGTTTATTGATTTCTCCTCGCCGTTTTCTTCTAGACGGCCTTCGAGGTGACGCGTCTATCCGACTTTGTCCTTGTTCGAACGTTTGTTACGAGACGAGCGTTCGTTTCAGTGGAAATTCCAAAGAATTAAGCCGGTGTTAATCGGGGAATTTGGAAAATTTCGATAACACCACGGGCGATCCGTAAGAGTCACGGTAGGATCCCTTATTACGCGGTAAATACGTACGTACCACGGTATACGAATTGGTCAAATGTTTCCTTAAGCGTAATTTCTGTATTTCTATTTTGCAAATTATTTCCGAAATCGAGTTGTACGAGTACCGCGTTGTACGGAGTCCTACCGTAATCGTTTATTGATTTTATGCGATTTGGAATTTCGCGTTGCCCTAGACCGTTCCATACTCTTGCGCTGTTTGTCGCGCCGGTCTGTACGACGCAATTCTGCACGTTTTCGTTTAAACATGTGTACTTCGGTACGATACATCGTACACACGTAGGTCGTGTTTTTGTTCATTGAAACGTTTGTCGCGTCGCTCGTAATATGACAATAATGATAATTATCATCGAACGAATAGAAACGCAAATAGATCACATATCGGCATCGGGAAGAAAGTGATCGCGTCTGCTAAACGTATGGAGTAGTTGGTGCGATTTGGACACAAGGCGTTCCTCTTTTTTCGCCGGTGGTGAGAATTACAGAGCGAGACGAACGAAATTAAGCCATATGGTTATATCGCAGGGGTGTGCTCGGCCCGATGCGCCGCGCAACTGGTTGATTTATCGGTGCTTTCGCGTAGCGAAAACTAGCAAGAAGGCCGAATTGAATTACGCTGCGTGCACAAATTGCTTTATTCAAATGCAATTTAAGGGTCGCGCGTCTTTCGCAGACTGCAAAGGAGAGTTTAAAGAGGCTGTTGCGTTAGGTATCGTTCTCACATACTGTATATCGTCCTGTTTATCGATCTGCTGTTTTTCCCCTCCATTTTTTCACGAACCATCTTCGACAATAATCTTTGGTAACGATTTTCCGTCGGTCAAATTATTTCTCTAATTCTACACGCAGTAACGCGAACTCGAATTTCGAATTGAAAAAGAAATCGCGTCGGTTCACGATCGAACCACGTTTTACGTAACGCGCGACGTAAATTTGCAGAATATGAGGCTGGGTTAATCAACTTTGGTCGACGCTACGTCAAAGCGTTCGAGGTCCTTTCCTGCTTGACCTTTCGAAACGGCAGCGTAGGTGGACATTAACGTCGTATCTTGGCTCGACGTACTCCCGACGTCGACGCTTCTTCCTGCTCCTCTTCTTCCCCTTTCGATGGCAAGAATGCTCGAAGCTGATCACATTGCAGCGCGTCGAAAGTTCGGAAAACGTCGGAATATCGGACGCGCCTTGGTCAAGCTCTTTCCTCCTATCGAGCGGAATTTTTCTGCCATTGGAACAAGTTGTTCGTCGAGGGGATACGTGTAAATTCGATCGAGCGTTTTTCATCGTTGCCCTCTTCGGGTTGCGCGAATCGCCAGAGATTTATCATCCTCGTTTCTGATCCTTGGCCGAAGCCGAGTGGTTGAGAAACAAGACTAACAGGCATCGAGTCGCTACGTTTTAAATAATTACGATTGAAACCGACGTGAAACCGTGATTCTGTACTTTTCTGTTTCGTTTCCAAATCTCCGGCAAATTCTTTTAATTTTCTTCTATTTCTACGCCGTTTCAATTTGGACGAACTCGAAGAAAGCAAAGCGGCCAAAGCAAATAGTATCTTTGACTTTGAACACGCGCACCATATCATTGAGGATATCAATCCGACCGAAATACCTTCAGTTACGCTTCTATACTCCCTATAGGGAAGATTCGCATGATAAAAGCTTCTTAGAGTAACTAAGATTCTTAGGATTCAACAGGAAGTGAAAGATGCTGCGTCTCGAATATCGTGCAACTTTTCTCTGAACCTCGCTGTCAACTACTTAGCGATATCATTCACTTACATGGTCGTGAAAATTTGTTTGTTTATTCGTGGCGGCGCTGATTATTCGAGTAACGATTTAGCGCAGCCGTTTCAAGTCGTCTGGAATAATCGTGTGTCCGCGGTGGATAAAGACAGGTTGTCCTTTTGTTTCTTAAATTTCTCATTCGCGAAAAGAATAACGAAGAATGTAGCGTATAGAAGATGATAGCGTATGATTAATTGTATGTTAGAGTTCTCCTTTATCCGGTTTCTAAAGCTTTCGCGGGGGATTGCTAATATTATGTTACGTTGGTTGGCGCGGTGACGTAGCAGGATCTTTATCTGCTCCGGTCCGGTTTTTCCGGTTTCACCCTCGCGGCTTAAACGTCGTTTCCGGTTGCATCGTTGCCAGTCGGTTCGACCGGCGTTCGAATTTAAGTCGACTCGGTGCATTGTTATTCACGAAGCGTTGCCAGTGAGCGCGAGTAAGAAGAGTAAACACGAACGTTTCGAATGTATTTGCGGGTGCGATAAGAAAAGAAGAATAGAAGAGAAGAGAGCCACGGTGATATTTACGATGAAAATTACGACGGTATCGCGTTGCACGATCGTTGGTCGTTATATCGGAGCCGCGACGAAAATCGTTAATCAAACTGTTCTCGAAATGGAACGACCGGGTCTAATAACTCGCTCGCAAGACAGAATAGGCTGCACGGTGAATGGAAGTAAGGCGTCGTATTACGGCAATGTTCCGAAAGAGAAATCTTCCTTATAACGTTGGATTGTTATGCGAGGAAGGCTCGAGCTGTATAATGCCATTGTATCGTCAGGATAATAGGGCTATTAAATTTGCTATGTGAATATCGTCGAACGATAAAAATATCCGTGATCGCTTATTAAAGTTCTCTCGTTCGCTCAGCCTATGCTATATGTTCCTTTGCGTATCGTGGAAGGAATTCTTCCTTGCAAATGTTCGCCCATAGGAAAAGCAACGAAACGGAAAGAGAAAAATCTTTCTAGCGAACAGTTAACAAGACGGCAAGACAAGGTTACTTGTTGGATCGTTAGGATTATTCCGGTAACCGAAGAGCGTCGATGGTCGTGTTCGAACGACGACGAAAGAGTATAGCAGGACCGTTGCTGATACACCGGAACTAATTTGATAGCGTTTTGGGTCAGCCAGGGTCGTACGGGAAAGGAAAGAGCCCCTGAAGGTTGCGTCCTACTTCCAACGTCGTGATGCTTGGGTGGGAGTGCAACAGAAAGCAACGGGTAGGATAAGGACTGGGTGGATCTAGGGGTGGGAGAGGGAAAAAACTCTACCGCGAGAGAAAACCGAATCAATAAACCTACGATCTCGCCTCCAGCCTGCTGCCTCCTGCCTTGCACCTACTTATGTAACTAGGCGAGCAGTTACGACCCTTCGAACTGCATGCTTGCATTAATGGGCCGACCAAGTACTGCGAATTACCTTGCCGTTCGGATAATTAATTAGCCACAGCGATCTTTTCACTTCGGACGTTGACGCGACGATAAATAGCCGAACGATTCTCGCCTCTCTATCGTCGTTATCTATATATTTCTATATATTTGTAAGTTCGTAACGTTCGATCGACGTTTCGACGTTTCGACGTTTCGAAGCCGCTTGCCGAGGAATTTTTATTTTCGTAGAAGGATAAATTTCGATTTTCAGTTTTTCGGGAATTTTCCGCAAAATTGTACATAGATTCGAGATAGATTCAACGAAGATATAAAGTTTCGCGATCAAAGTAGGCGGATTTAAGTCGACGATCGATTTCGTATCGCTCCCTCTAACGTTGGATGGGGGTGCGTTTAGCCTCTGGCTGCGATCGAATTATATGGCGCTCGCTATCTCGAACGTTTGACGAGTGACAATTAGGGGAATATATCTTTAGAAAAGTAGATTTTATCGTGACAATGATCGAACACGGATAATTGTGTTTCTTGGTGCCTTGGTGCGCAAGGCAACGGTCGCAACATTCGGAATTTATTGGAAAATTCGATCGACGCTATTCCGCACCGACGTGACTTCATTTTCTGGCCAACAGTTGACAGAGTATAATTCTCGCAGAGAGATAGACACCGTGGCAATTGTTACTCGTCTTTGTTTCTCCAGACATTGTTCTCTCATTACGACAGGATGTCACGAGGTTTCAATTTCCGCGGTACATTTAAATCCTTCTACTTCTCCCGATAGCTTGTTAGCTTTAGTTCTCGCCCGCGGCTCCAGCAATTACCCGACCGGTTCTGGCTCGAATTATTTTCTAACGATAAGACAAATACGTAACAAATATCTAACGGGGATCGTTTTAAACCATGTCAATTACGCGACGATAAATTTTTATTTTCAAATAAAGAGAGAACGGCTATGAAAAGAGACGTACGATAATTAAAAGAAATTCGTTTCTGTCGTGCGTCTATCGTACTTACTTTTATTTTATTTTATTTTTTATTTTTAATAACAGGGGTTCGTTCGAACGAGTCCCTGGTTTCGCAAAATTGTCCGGACATCTTAATTGCGAGAAGAACGCGCTCATTTATGATAAACCGGGAGAAAAGAAAAGGGAAGGGAATACAAGGCCGTGGCACAATGCTGTCTGCCTTGAATTTTGATTGGAATGCCCATTGTCTTCCATTTAATTATCTGTTTAATGCTGACCGTCACCTCTTCCGCCCGTCCTTCGTACGTACATGTTCCGTTTGCGTGTCCTACGTATGTACGAATTCGCGTTTGCCGATATAATTAATGACTCGCGATGAAGACCAACGATCAGAATCGACGGCAATCAGCCTTAATGGGGATAACGATGGTGAAACGAAAAATTGTGGAAAAGGATAATACAAAAATTGCCGCGCGAGTATTCCGACGTTTAAAGATCGTTTCTTGTTTTAATTAGGAGAAAATACATTATCCACGGGCGCATATGCGAGGTAGCGACCTCTTGGAAAAAGAATTTCTTTAGAAGAAAATTTGCATGTTTGATGGGGACCATCGAAGATTCGAAAGAGCCTGTACTTTACTTTCGTTTTCGACGAGATAAAATATTTGGTCAGTTACATTGTCTACGGTCTGTTACACAAATACAGTGGTCACGTGGCACGCGGCGAGCTTCAAACGTTGTTTGCGAAGGGAAGATATTAAACTTCCAACATGATGCACGGCCTCTCGGACTCGGAGCGTAACTCCGGAAAGGAACTCGGGAAAGGAATGCGGGTATCGAGTTTCAGCTCCTTTGTGTACAAAGAAACCCTTCGACAACTTCGTTTCAAGCGTTTCGTTACTTATTGCTCGAATAATTTAAAGCAGTAACGAATCTTCATCCGCTACTCGCGCGCTTCATTTTCCAAACTCTTCGTTCACCCGTTAAATTTTCATCGTACCGTAGGCGATATAGTCGCCATCCCTCGAAAGAAAGGCGCCCTTCTCGGTGCGGATCGCGACCGATTTCGCGTCTCCATAGAGCTCCACCGACATAAAAGCCGCCTCATTTCCTCTCGCAACGAAACAGAGAGAGAGAGAGAGACAGAGAGACAGAGAGAGAGAGAGAGAAAGAAGAAACAAAGAATGAAAAACGAAGTAAAATATCATTTTCGAATCGTTCTTTCGCGCGAGCGGTTCGGAAATCGCGCGGCGAAACTCCAGATATACGTATACGCGAGGTTTGGTGGTGGTCGTCGACGCGATCGAAGGGAGCGAGAGGAAAAAAGGACCGAGACAGAAGTAAATAAGACAAAGGTCGGAGAAGGGACGGTAGACCGATGGAGGGATGGAAAGCAGCCGAGGGATGGTACGTGGTTGCGTGTGTGCAACGACGGGCGACAGAGAGAGCTTTTCAAGGAAGCGACGTGTGTGCGAGAAACGCGAGAGCTCGTGCGCCGGCTGGCTACGGACAAAAGCGTGGTTCGAGCTTTTTTTAATTGTGTCTCTCTTACACCTGCTCTCGTTCAACCTCCCTGCCTTGGCTGGCGACACGTTCCACGTGGCCCCATTATCTCTTCTTCTTTCTCTTCTTTCCCTTCTTTCCCTCCTTTTCGTCCATCCTGAATCGGCTCGGTTTTATCGGAGTATCGCTCGACTTACCCCCAAGGACGCGCGGCCGTATCGTCGTCCACGAAACCAGGCTGGTTTTACGGATTCTCGATCGGGGAAAGACCTCCCCGTCGTCGGTTCGGAGAGGGGTGGACGATGACGCGTGAATCGGAGAGATAGAATTTTATTTTCCATAGGCGCCGCGCTATTTATGCCTCGTACGGCTGGAAACGGGCCTCGATACCGTGATATATTCGCGCGTGAGTGGCCGAAAGCCTGTGGTGAATTTGCCGGTGACGCGGCGTAGTACCGCGTGTCCTTCGATTTTCATCCCTATCGTTCCGTTATCGCGACCACCGCTCTCCGAGACAACGACTCTCGCCAGTTTATCTTACCCCCGTGAATTTTCCCACGTTTCCTCTTCATTTCCATACATTGGCTGTCGCAAGCTTGTAGAAAGCGTCGCTGGTGAAATTATTTTTTCTCTATCTCTTGCGGAGAAATGTTGAGGAACTTTCGAGTAGCCTCGATTCGCGCGTTGCTGTACGCGTAGAACTATCAAAAGTCGGGGACGATTGGTCGCGCAACATTGTCGTTCCTAAAGTTTTAAGCGGTTTGCGTTAACCGGGAAAACGTTCCAGCCTCGCCAGTTCTTCCACGGGGACAAGCGTATTCTTGAGAGGAATGGCGCGGCTCGAGCGAGTAATTTGAAATTCAGCTTCGTTCTTTCTTACGTCGCACGAACGAGCTTGCCTCCTCTCTCGCAGCGAAGCAAAGTCACGCAAACGAGTTTAGAACGAGAAGAAAGGAGGAAAAATAGGGAGTAGATGCGTTATTATGTTTCTTCGGAACCGATACAGACAACGGCGAGACGATGATGCGATTTCCCGTTGACGGGAACGAATTTACGAAACGTTGCATGGTCGGTTGTGGGAATCGAGAGGCTGCTTATTTATCGATGCACGATCGGTCCTGCGACAATTTCCCGCGCAAAAGTTGTCGCGATTCCATTATGATGATATTATAGAGAGGAAGGCGAAACGTTTGAGAATCGAATGCAAAGGAAAAGTCGATTAATTGGAAGAGAAAAACTTGGCAAGAAGAAAATCCGTTTTCTCTTCGTATCGGAATGAAATTATTCGACAGGATACATCTATACCGCTAGGAAATTCGGAAACTGTTTGCTAACGGTCCTAAACGTCTTTTCTTCGAAGCACCGACATTCACGTGCTACGTTCGCGCTTTCATTAGTACGGTCGTAACCGTTGAACACACGACGAAACAGAAAGCGCTAGTAATTTCGACTCGCTCCTTCAAAATCCTAGATACCCGATAGGATCCTAGCAGCGGATTCAGCCAGCGCAGTGGCTGCATCCTTTTGCCGCGCGCTGAATTCAAGTAGTCAAAGTGCAAAAGCTCAAAAAGGACGCCTCGCTGCGCGAAGCTTCGGGAAACTCGGACTTTGAGTCTCTCTCTTTCTCTTTTTGAAAGTACGCATTCACGTAGGCAGGTACTGGCATGGAGGAGGAGCAGAGAGGAAGAGAAAGAGGAGAGAGCTTTGAAAGCTGTCGCAGGAACGAATCGGATGGGCGAGCTGTTGAAACGCCGCCGTAGAGGATGTACGGTAATAGATTGTACAACCGGGCGATTCTGCATGAAAAAATAAACCACGAGTGTCGGATAAAAGTTTTACGCGCGAGCCATCGTTTTCGAGAAAATCGACTTTGATAGTACGAGGGTGCGTACTCGCGTTCGCTGCGCGTAATAGCGGAATTACCGTCGCTGTAGTTTGCAAGTCGATTGCGACTGTTTTTACGTTTACGTGAAATTTAAAAGCACAAAATACCCTGTAAATGCATATAAATTATTCGATCGGGTGTATACAGATTTGCATAAACATTCGCGGTCTATTCGTAATGGTTTTTCGCGAGTTGTGTGTTTCGAAAAAAAGAAAAAAAGATTTTAATCTTTGCAAAACGATCCAAAGATCGCTGCATTTTGATCTTTCTCCCTTCACGATGAACCGTCCAAGTTTATCATTTATTTCGAAACACCCTGTACGAGCTAGCGAGTCGAGAAAGAGGTAGCACATTTCTCATTGAAATACCGTCATATTTCCGCGTTGCCAATGCGTTTCGCGCACACAGCTGACTAAGACGTACGAGCGAGCCGGGTTCGATCTCGCTAAGAGCAAATCACGCGCCGCGCTTTCTGTGAGTCGAATTGGAAATAACGCGAGAAACGAAAGCCATCGCTACCCTCTCTCCGAGGGATCGTTTTATCGATAGATCTTAACATTCTCGCCGCTGACAAATTTCTTACATTTGCCTGTCTGTCCGTACGAAACCGTCTCTACATATTTCCAGTATTTCTTTCTAAGTACGTATTTCCTTTGAATTCGCGTCGATTCTCTTGTAAAATTCCACGATCGTGCGGACTTCGTTCCGTTTACCTCGTATCAATTTTATTTCAAATTGCCTGGACGCTTGACGCGCGTAGAATCGCGTTGAGGCATCGTTCGATCGGAAGCGATCTAGGAGCGGATTAAAATCCGACGATGGGATTTCGAAACGCGGCCGATCTCCTTTTCCGCGTGTATATTCCGAAATGAAATTAAACCGTTCGATTCGGTGTCAATCAAAGTGGATCCACTCGGATGATATTTGACGGTTGCCGTGAAAATACGCATCGACGAGTCCTTCTAGAAATTACGTTACGCCCTTATTACCTGTCATTGTTCGATAACGATATATATTTAATTAAATCGGACCCGGCCGATTGAAAGCAGACGGGACGTGCTAGATTTTAACGAACCTGTCAACGTCGTCGTTCCCCTGATGCGGCCACTCGATATTCGTTTCTGTCCGACGGAATGCTCGATCGAAGTTATTGTCTCGCTGTGTTTTCCCAAACGGGCAAATGCGCCCCGTTACGCCTGATTATCGATCTTTATCTAATCGACCAGGGAAATGAACAAGTTAAATTTCTTAAGAAACAAAATTTACTTTTCCGCGATATAGATCAAAAAGTCAGAACGATAGATTTAAATTCGTTGTAACCAATTATCGCGATAGATTATTAATAGAATCGTTTTACGCGCTACGTCCTGTTTGTCGCGTAGAGTACCGTCGATTAATTCGACGTCCGCGAGTGGACGTCGTAACCGATTCCTCGGCGGACGATAAAAAAAAAAAGGGGAAAAAGAAAAGAGAAAAGATGGTTGCGGTCGAAAATGATCGTACAGTCGCGTTAAAAGCAACGATTTCATCGACCACGGGAGCCGCGCGTTACGGACACGTTCAAAGCTCGCACGAACGACCGGCGAAAGTTGGTTATAGCGTGCCGTGCAAAACGTATCGTCGGAGATGACCGGAACTGCAACAACGAAACGACGAAACAGCGATCCGCTTGTTACATCCTGGAATGTTTTTAATTGACCGGTAGATGATCATCGATGCTTGATCGACTCGTGATTTACCAGCTGATGAGTATATTGCGCAGAGTTGTCCGAGCGTAAAGAAAAACCAAGATTTCTCGACTTAAGCACGCCTCCAATAACGAGATCGGCCAGTGATCGAATCCTTTCACCGTTGTTTTAGTTTGATCGCGAATCGTCAAATTTTGAACGAATGTTTCGCTTGTTGTCGATCAAGGATCATCGGCATCGAGAGTGAAAATTCACGATTTTGGCAGAGGCGGCATAGAAAAGAAGGAGATAAAAAGATAAAAGAATCTGGTTGAAAAGGATAATTGCCGATGAATGGGTTTGAAGCGATCGAAAGGGCTATATCGGTCGCGCGTGTATGAACTTTACTCGAAACATCCGGAATCGAGCAACTTTACTTTACGTCGATTATCTCTTTATTTATGTTTCAATTCGGTTTTATTCTATTTTCTACCGTACCGCGCTCCATTCTCCCGCTCGTTATTTTGTTCATATTTACTTTATTTCATATTTCTATCATTAGTCCTTGTTACTGCCTTAAACGAATCGCAATTATTAGCCTGCCATTGTCTCAACTTTGTTTCGCCTTGCCCATTCACGCGTCCTTCTCTCCTATTTAATTTCCCTCTCGGTTCCTCTATTTTCATTCCACGAGCAAACCAACACGGTCGGGGAGACAGATAAAGCCGTTGAGCTGATTTCGAATTCTTTGCCGCGACAACGAAATCGTATTACATTCATTAAAGGCTGTGAGCCGGCTAAGAACACAAAACACTGGCGAGGGTAGCGGGTGAAAGAGGGGGTGGAACAGAGGGATCGGTGTATAAGTGCGATACGTATCGAGGAGCGAGAAGACGACGAGGAGAGCCGAGTCGACTCTAACGTGTCAGTGGAACAGCGAACCTTCTAACCGGGGTTCGTTACAAGAAGACACGATCCGCAGCTGCAATTGCATCCCCTTCTGCCTGACTTTTCTTCCTGATAACGCGGCGAGATGCTCGGCGTGCCTGCGGTCCGTTTCTCCTGGTCTAAATTTCGTCTACGTCTGTCTCTAGCGATGGCGTCGATATTTCCGAGCTCCGGTATCTCCGACTTGCCCTTTATCGTACCTTGACGGAAGCGTTGCGCGTAGGTTTCACGTAGGACGATCTGTAGTTCTTCGAACGAACTTTAACCTATCGCCAAACGAACGTAGGTGTCGAATATTCGGAACGTTATGACGTACGTAGAAGCGACACCGTTCGTCACAGTTACAACGTTTGCCAAATCGTGCGAGATACGAGCTCAGTTGCGATCCGATAGTACGTGCGAGCGGCCAACGGACTGACTATACGGTATTTCCTACTATGTCGCCACTATAACGAGCTATAACATTCCGCTTTCGTCCTTGCTTTCGTCCTTGCTTTTGTCCTTGCTTGCGTCCTTTTTATTTCGTCTCAAAGAATCCGAAACAACTTTCCGCGCTTCATCGCGATCGTTCACTCGTCTCGCGTTCTCCAGCGCAACCCTCGCCCCTTGCCGGTATCGCGACTCTCTTACGCCGTTTGGCCGCGTCGCGATCCTGCAGATCGAGAGGAACCGATCGCACGATAACGATCGACGACGTCTCGACGAATCGGTATCGATAAGTCGACGCGAGTGTATCGGTCCCATCGCTAGCGGCGGTCGTGTTAGACCAGAGCTCTTTAGGTATCCAGGGTGGGGTGAGATTGGGCGCAGAACCGGCGTGGGTAATGGTGACTACGTTGGCTGGTAGGTTCCGCGGGGTTAGCAGGGCCGAGAGGAAGGCGGCGGTGGGGTGGACTCGGGTGGCACGGCGCGGGGGTGCACCGCAAGCTCGAAAGTTGGGAAAAAGCCAAGGAAGGGGTTGTGCTTCGAACGGAGGTCCGTCCGAGGGCGCAAGCTCGAGGTCGTCCCCGTATCCTCCCACTCTGGCACGCGATAGGTGGAGCCTCCCTGGCCGCCAATACATGTCCTGGACCCGTGTACGCTACGTGCGTAACCCCAGTCAGTCCTTCCACGTCCGAAAACGCGCGCTCTACGCACCCGGTGCGAGTGAGCTTAGCGCGGGCTCTCCCTGCTCTCTCTGCCGCGCTGCGCTGCGCCCAGCGTATCCGAACAGGTTAGCCCTTTTCGCGATACCTGCACCAGAACGTTCGTGCTCGAGCGCTTTCAGATATTTGTTAAATCGCCGACGATTCGATCGTTCGTGCCTCGATATCGTTGTCACGCCGCTGTCCCGCCGACGTGATAGCTCGTTGTCACGGATTCGGCGAGGGAGATGCCGGTGAATCTGTTTTGGAATCTGTTTCGACCGTGACGATTCGTCCAGCCTCTTCGTCTTGACTCTGGTGATGCTTTCCGAGTTGCTCGTCGTAAGCATTCTGGCGGGTTCTGCGTGGATTTTCTAGCGCAAGGCGCCACCGCCGCTACGCCAGATCGTTTGTCTCGAAAAACAAAGCTCGCCGTATCGTAACGCGTATTGGTTCTTTGCGAAGATTTATTAAAGAATAACAAGCACGCTGCTTGGTAAGCTGCAGCGATTTACGATTTCTACGAGCAACGATTGGAAGCGCTGGAATTTCAGTGCCAAAACCGCGAAAGTGCCAGGTTGTTAACGCGGAAGGGAAAGTTCCAGTGTATTTCCAGTGACGTATTACCTCGAAAGTATTCGTAGATAACATGGAAAACGGTCGAATAATATTTTAATATATCGTCGTACACGAATGTACATGTAGGACGGACCCTTTCGAATCGATAGATCGAAAAATATCCGACGAATCGTCGGTGAAATAGCGAGTATTGCATTTCGAGCAACTCGACCGCGAATCGTGCGCCGAATGAAATTCGCTTCTTCGTCCGATGTGAAAACGCCAGTCGATTTTCGTGTGCTCTCGTCCGGTGCAAAGAGATTACGGCCACGATCATATACAACGGCATAGTGCGTTGTACGATAGATACGTTAATAATAATCAGCTATCGGTAGAGAAATAATACGGCGGTGAAAGCGTGGAAAACGTAGAGCGTCAAAAACGTGGATCGCGCGATTTCATTTTTACCAGCAACTATATCCTTTCGAAAACGTTTTCAAATATTCGTTCTACCGTACAATCGTAGAATCGTGGTAACAATCGTGGTAGGAGAATAAATCACGATACAATTTCATCAGCGATCGTGTTTAAACGTTCGCGGAAGATGGCGCGTTCGGCTTCACCTAGCTCGATACATTTCTACTTTCCATCGGCTCGCATTGCGCGATTGCGAAGGAACGCAATTATCGAAAACATTGCCGAGCAATGTTGCAACCAAACATTGCATACACATTGGAACAACAACGGTGTACGGGCTTGGCGTACCAGTACGTGTGCAGCTTACTTCCTGTACATCTCTCCTTTGGTATTCGCTAGATGGCCAACAGAGTAATTAAAGATGCAACGTGTGAATGAACTCTGACACGAACACACCGATGGCATTTTAATTGCTCGACGCATCGCATCGCGTATCTTACTCTCTCCTCCTGTTTGCTTCGCCAAGCGACGTTTATCGCGTTCGTGTAGTGAAATCTTCCTGGTCGATTCATATTTATTTACTACTTGCGCTACTTGCAAATAATTCCTACGATCTGAAAATTAAAGTTAAAGACCGATAGAAATTAAGGTAAGCGTAAGAGTAAAACGTTTCGCGTATTTTCTTTCGATGGTACGGTAATCATGTTCTCTGTGCATAGAGCGCAATTTGCTCGCTCAGGAAAAAACGTTACAGCCGTTGTGACAACGCGAGATTCAACGTGAAATCCGTAGTTTCTTGCGATTCTATCGAATCATTCGACAGCAAAGAGAAAAACAAAAAGAGTTAGAAAGAGAGAATGGACGGCGGGAGTCGGTAGACTCGTTCGGAGGAAAATATTTGTTGGCCGCTGATAGAAAGTACCGGCGCGTTTCGTGGACTCTCTCGAGGTCGTGTAGACTGTACGGCTGTTTTTTTCAAACTCGCCAGCCGGTACGGGAAAGGTGTGCCGGCAGACCGATGGCAAATTTCTGCTCAGTCGACGTTGTCTCGGTCAATAGTCAACACGTTCTACAGGAGTCCGTCGCCTCTCGTTCACTTTTTCACCGAGCTTCTTCCGACCGATCGACTCGAGTGTTGATACAATTCGTTTTGCTTAGTTTCTTTCCCCAATTACTCGCACGCGGCATTTCACTCGATGTTCGATAGCACTTTTATCCTCTTTGTCGTTGGTAAGTTGCTCGTTCAACAACTTGGTTATTCCGAATCTCGGTCGTGAAACGTCGTTTAAACGACGATCGATTATTTTCCTTCGGAATCGTTGAACGAATTTCGCACAGCTGTTCTTCGAATTTCGCGAAAAAATAATTTCAATCTCTCTATTAACATATCCTGGCGCGGCTAGATTCAACGATTCAGGGTACATAAATAATCCTGGACGAGTAAGTAGGCGATCATGAAGCTCCTTAAAGCCTTTGTCTGAGACACAGTGGTTTCCGCGGCGAAAGGTTTTCAAGGATCTTCAAGCGGCGTGCTCACCGTCCGTTCTAAAAAACAAAGATTTTCTGACCGCGACAGCTCGAAGCACGCGGAAAAAAGGGAGAAAAAAGAAGGAAAGAGGGAGAGAGAGAGGGAGCAAAGAAAAAAAAGACCCCGCCGAGAAAACTCTCGCGAGGATAGTCGAGGCTTCACAGTGTTCCTTTCGAATTTCCAGATCAAAAGTAAGTGCGCGCGTGTGGTTCGTGTGTGTATACATGTGCCATCATCCGCGTGAGCGATAAGCGGGAGAGAAGAGGACTCGGGCCAACAGAAGCCGGAACCGAAAAATGGATGCGACGTCACTGCGACTCATTTCCGGACTGCTTTTGTTCGCCTACACCGCGTCACACTTTGGTAAGTCATTTTGCTTAATAAAACTACTATTTCTTCCTCTGTGTGCATGCGTGTGTCTGTCTGTGTCGCGTAGTTGAATCCTCGCGTCGCGAATCTTGTCAATTTTCGAAAAACGCGTCCTTCTTTAACCGATCGTTGTATTTCGCGTGCATAGAATGTCAAAATTATATTTTACAGGCTTGCGGATAAGAGGGGGAATTAATGAAAATTGCCCATCCTCTAGTTCATAAGACTCTGGTTTATTATCAGAGAAAAATTCCACGCGTACACTCGATTAATTAAAAGCGAAGATAGCTTAATTCTTCGTGTCTCGAAGAATTTCTGAAGCATAGCCTAGACGTGGTGCCCCTATGATAATGCTTAGATCGTATGTCTTGATTATGCTTACAAATACTATTTCCGTGGAATGTTATTTTATACGCATTTGTGTTTAGTAATAATAATAATAATAATAAGGATAAAAATTTTAGTTTCGTTGGTAAGCGCTTTAACAGCTCGCCATTTTTCCGGTACAAATACAACCAACTAGAACGGCTGACTACGTAACACGTGTTCATACCGCAGCCACGATATTTGAAACACGAATCGCGACGCGTTTGCCTTTCGCTACCCGAGCCCCGTTCATTTCAAAAAGCATTTCGATGTTTCCAACGTCCGTCGATCCAGCGTTTCTGTCAACCTTTCTCCGCCTCTGTTTCGCGTTCCCGCCACAAATCATCGACGATTGCCGATAGAAAAACCCGTGTGAAATTGTCGTTGATCAACCGATCGCGATATGAAGGCTGGTCGATTAAAATCCGTAAGATTAAAACGGGGCTTAAAGTTAATTGTATCAACGGGAGTAACGTTCGCTTATCGGACACTAGGATGGTTATGGTAATTTCAAAACTTTGAGCGATTTAGAAGGTAAATTGCTAAGGAAAACGAGGACGTGGCACAGCAGGACCGAGGCAATGGTGGAAAGGCGGCAGCAAATGCGTCGCCGTAATTGCATAATGGACCTGGTGTGTTCGCGTCGAGATACGAAGCCCTGGCCTGGTTTTTACTCGAGGACTTTCACTCCGCATCACTGGCTCTTCTCTCTCTCTCTCTTTCTCTCTCTATCCTTCCTTGTTTTCGTATTCATCTCCCTCGATACTCCTCCTCTCGTCGCGTTTCTGTTTCTCTCTTCCTTATTTTATCCCACGCGTTTCCTTGTTACTCCATTTTTCGCTCGCCATTTTTCTTCCCTCTCTGTCCGACCGTTTTTATCTTCTCTTGCTGCCATTCTCGGTTCTCTATTTAGCGACGTATCGTTATCTTTATTCCTGCTCGTAAATGTGAATTTAATTTCGCACCTCGAATAATCGAGGTACGACAGATCCTGAAATTCAATTACATTCTACAAGAATTTTCTCATTCGCGTGAAACTTTTGCAACGCTGTTGCGAGGATGCGAGAAACGGCGCTGTAATTTCCGTGTACTCACCACGAATCACGATGAACATCGTAAATAATAGAACCGAGGAGAAGGATCGAGGAAGGACACCCGGTATATAAGGAACAGGCGGGTCTCTGTTACTTGGCATTAGTCGGTTTCAAGTACGGAGTATTGTTTCTGGAGATCCCGCCGCTCAAATTGCCAGCATTTAGCGGCTTATCTGGATTATCGTTTCCCCATGCACGGTCCGAGGGAGCATTTTTCGTGGGGGGTAAAAACGCGGGACGGTTCGCGCTTTTCGAAATTCACCGTGTTTTCTCTCACCGGACGATATTCTTTTTCCTTCTTCCTTCCGCCGTCTGGAAAAGGATTAAAAGGAGAAGAGGATTAGAGACGTTTTCTTTTTCCTTTCTTTTTACCCCTCTTATTCGTTTAATTCTTTTCTTTCTCCCTCTCTATTTCCCTTCTGTTTTCTATCTCTCTCTCTCTCTTCAAGCTCGGTCTCTATAACGGAAATAATTTCAGCGGAGAAGGAAGCGTAAATTCAGTGAGAAAAATTACGCGAGATTTCAAGATAAACTGGAAGCTGGTTTAATGAGTTGCGTTCAACTGGTATAAAAGGGATATATATCGTTTCGCAGCCGTATATCGATTCGCACTGGGATCGTTAATTGATTACAGAGCGCAATATTTGCTCTATTTCTTTGCGTACAGGCACACACGGTTGAACGTTTAACGTTTGACCTACTTCCTACGGATAATTTGAAAGGCTTCTTCCCAAGGTCAATCATGCCCTCTCGACAAAATTTTACCTTGGGATTAGAATCCGATCGGATATTTATTCGTGGACGCTCTCTTCGTGGGCTCGCGCGTGTCTTACAACCGCATTTTACGCGGTAGATATTCCGCGTGCAAATTGCTTTCCACGATAATGAAAAGCATCTTCGTAATAATATTTCGTTTGAACGTTAAAAGGCAGCCACTTGCTCTAGAAATGAAATATTTTTCTCGAATTTCTGCCTGAAAATTCTCGTTAACGACCAACTAGCTTCGCTCAAAGGCTCTGCTTGCTTCCTTTCTTCGTCATGAACTTATAAGGTGTACCATAAATATGTCGTATACTTTCGCAATGTCTAAAGCGACGATAGCCGCCGTCGTATACGTACAAAGCTTCGAGGTACGTTGCACAAGTATCGAAAATTATTTCTTCTTAACGCTGTGCATGAAGATCTTCCATTTACGAAATTCGCTACGCAAACTCGTAACTCGTTACTCGTAACACGAAAAGTCTGAGAAACATGCTCGATTTCCGGGACACCTGGTACGTCGGCATACACGGAGATAGAACAGGGCGCGTTCATGTAGCTTCCAATAAAGCTCCGTTCGAGTGCTCGTTCGGTACTCGACGAATCTTGAATCGGACAATACCCTCGTGGTACGTCCATCTGAAATAACCCATAAGGTCCCTCGAGTGTAGCATCTATATAGGGAGCGGTAATGCCTCGTGGCACGGTTACGAACATCCACCGTACAACCAGCGGAGCAACATTTTTTACCTTCTTTGTCAGGGATTACTTCCGGGTCAGCAGCCAGACTCGATCGTGTCCAATCCACAAGCTTACAGATTACCGGACATACTTGTCACGAGCGTGGTAACGCGACGCGTATCACGTGTAATCCATCGACTTTTCCAGCACGCTTTTACTCACATTTTTCTTCCTTCCATTTCGTTTTTCTCGTACGGAGTTTAGTTCGCAGTAAGACGACTCGGTGGACACGCGTGCAAGCGCGAGTGTCATACGAAAAATATCGTATATTCCAGTTTCTCTGTAATTACGTCCGCTGGAAATTTGTTTCTTCATCACGACAATGCGTTATTTCTCGACTGTGATCGTGCTACGTTCGATACATATTATCTCGAGTCGCTGGAAAACGAAATTCAAATGTACTTTCGCGTATCAGGGAGAAGAGGTCGGGAGATGTCTAAAGGAACGCGGTTCGGTTCGAAGCAGACGCGAAGACTCGCGGAGATGGAAATCGCGAACGAGAACAGGCATTCATCGGACGTTGCGATCGCGAGGTTACGCGGCCGTTCGTTGCAAAAGTAATCGAGCAATTTTTTCCCTTTTTTTTTTTTCTTGCTTCCCCGCGGGATTACTTCCGGTTCAACGAGTCCCGCTCAGTCGGGTTCAATCTCCGTACTCTGTGTCAGATTACAGAGTACTCGCCGTAGTAACATCTATAGTAACACGTGTGTAGTATGTAAACTCGTGGTACGCGTGCGCGTTTACGGACCAGTCGCCCATATGCATAAAAGGCGAGTACTGCATATATGTATATCGCTGGAAAATCGGGCGCGTTCGTGTGCGTTCGATGCATATCAGGGACGCACACGATCTTTATTCCTTTTCTTCGATCGAGATTGTATCGCGTCTACGATTCCATTCGTTCCGACGAGTTATTATTCCATATGAAATATTATATGCTCGTGAAATATTTTTAAACGACACGCGATGACTAGAATGCTACAGAAAAATGATCGGAAGAGATTAAATTTGATTTGATATTTAGGGGATGAAGTTTATCATTTATTTATTTACCATTTAAAAACGAAGGAGTTTTACTTCCATTACGAATACAATTGACACTTATCGATGATAAAAGACGGAATATCGATGTGTCGCGTAATCGCGATACAAGCAACGAAATAATAGACGGATAATAAAGTAAAAAGAATAGAAATGCACTCTGCTTTCCACTCGATCGCCGGAACGAGAGTGAACCGCAGAGCGCTCTGCACCCTGAAACTTAAGTAGCTCCTACCAGAGTGCACACAGACAGGGTGGGGAGCGTCGTTTCGACGCGGCGCTCAACCACGGCGTCCCCTCCGTGATACTCGACGGTAGTATGAGGGGCGTCGTTTCAGCGCTCGCCGCTCACAATCAGACAGCCGAGTCCCCACCGTGAAGCGTACGAAAGAGCACCCCACCATCGCCACGCCACTATGGAAGTGGAATAGGTCAGCCGGACGTTCTGAATAAACCTTGTAGTTACGATTATTTCTATACATTTTGAAACTTTCGATTCTTCTGCAAGCATTTACCGATAGAGTAGCCCAGTATCTACCACTGTGGAATCATTAAAGCGCAGAGTATAGAAAGTACGATATCCTAAGATAACTTTCCATATTTGTTGCTAATAAAATTCTATCGAAATTCCAACGAAAGTAGTAGAATGTTAGTGATGGTTTTCTTTCCGGTATTTCTTCGAGTCACGAGCGACTTGTTCTAGACGTTGCTTTATTCGTTCGTATTTACGATTCGTTCGCTCGTACCGTACGTTAAAGTTCGTTTCGTTATAATCGTCCGTGTGCAAGAAACGAATCGGTTTAGCCATGTTCGGCGTGAAAAATTTACGGAGGATGATAATTTCCCGAGTATATCGCATCGAACAAGATTCCTATATTTTTCTGGAACATCGGACGCTTTGCAATTTTCCTCGCATGCGAGCCTGACGCGCATGCATCGACGTAATCGTGCGCTTGTTCCTTCCATAGATGACACAGATGTGTCGTGGAACGCGCCCATTACCGGAGATCGTTATACGCGACTCGTAACGAAATTTCAGTATCGTTTCTTACGTTCCCAATTTTTCACGCGTTACGGAACGTACTATATAGAGGAATTCTCGCGAATTACCAAATAAAACTGCGATACTCCGTTCCAACAGCGAGACTGTGCAAAAATAAATTTCGACGATTTCTATCAGAATTTCTTCCTTGTCTCGGTCTAAATCTGCGTGTATGTTATACGTATTTACGACGTTCGTTCTCGTAATTGCTACTATACCTTGACACAAATGAATCGTATACCTGGTATCCGATCAGGCGTTGCTACGAGAGTCCTGGAATGCGACGTCGCGTCATTCTCTCGTCCATGATCTGAATTATATAGAAAATTATGGCGCTCTTGGACACGTAATCCCACGTAACGCTTCATTAGCGGTGAACCTGCGTCTCTAGTTTATTCTTAGCACTTAAGTTTGCACCGTAAATATATCAGTTCGACTGAAGCATTATTTTAAGGATCGATATATACTCTCATCGAGAGTCTCGTAGTAGAGTCTTACAGAGAATTTAAATTCTTATCGTCGCCAGTCTTAAAAGAAAGGTTAATAAAGCGACAAGTATAGAAAGTTGGCACCGAGCAAGAGCGAGCGAACTGACGCATCCCCGTAATTAAAATTCGACGGTAATCGAAGGGAGGCGCGCAATCGAAGATAGAGGATCACATGTGCACGTGCGACGCAGCGACAGGCTACTCGGAGTAATTGGAGTCGGTAACGGGTGTACATTTAATGCGTGTATAGTATACTTGTTGCTTGTTCGCCAGATGTGTGGCTCCCAACGGAGCCGGTTACACGATGCTTTCGAAACGGCGAGCAAACGGCGACCACCCTCAAAGTTGGCGGTTCGGTGTTAATAGATGTAAACGGCCAATTCGAGGCTTTAACTAAAGGGATTTCTCCCAGTCGGCGATATCTGCGATCGATCAACGGTCCCACTTGTGACCGATGGAGCAACAGCGAGATATCAATCGACGATCGAAGGATGATATATCGAAGTCCTATTCGCAACGAGGTGGCTTTACTCGCGTCGAAACTAGAACTTTGATCATCTTTCGTCTAGCTTCTTTTCTGCTATTTCCCGGCCTCTTCCTACTCTCGATTAGAAAAAGACAAAATTTGATTCCATTGTTGGATCAGTCTGCCGCATTAACCGGTGGTCCGACATAAAACGCTCGGTTTGCATTGTCAGACGGTACAACCCCTGTACCTTAATCTATCCGCAATCAAATGATCACCCATCTCCCCTGGGGATCCCCTTTTCTTCTTTCATACTATTTTCTTATCGACTCCTCCGGGGAGAGAATAACCCGGAATTGCATCGTGGCTGGGCCTATCCGACCAGCGAAACGGAATGAAAGGCCGTAGTCAAAGAACGCGGACGTATCAGGGAAACAATTTAACTAATGGAACCGTATTGCCCGTAGAGATCTATGATCGTACACGATGCGCGCAACCGGCCCCCTTTTTTACGCGATATTATCCGAATTTTTCACCGGTCGTTCTTGTTATCGCTGGCCGATTCTAATTCCTCGGAATGATATCGATCGATATCGGCCAACGTCAACCGTTCAAGAGAAAGACGTTGTCTCGCGGAGGTACTGGAATCAACGTCTGTACCGTTAGTTGGGCCGAATTCTCTCGATCCAACGAAATATTTCGTTCAGATACTTTTACTGTATTCGTGTGCTTTACCCGTATGCGTCGATGAAGGCACAGATGCATCGCGTTAACTAAGCAGGAACGGCGTATTTCATTGGCTTCGTCTTGTCGACCGTATCGGAGCCGGGTGTAATTTGCACGTCTTGCGGATGCATAATGTGCTATTAGACGAACGGCTGACACGTGCTCTGACACGGAGTCATTATCGACCGTACTGCTGTCTTTCTCGTTATAACACCTCGTGCTTCTATGCCTACGACTTGATAAAGTGAGATACACGCGTGTATCGGAAAACTCATCGCCAAACACGCGCTTTCTTTTACCTTTCTTTCGCTTCACAGTCAAATAAAAATAAAATCAAAATCGAACGAAACACTTTGATCGTCTGCGGCGAGTGTAATCACTTGCCTCTTGGAGCAATCAAATAGAAAGCGGTGGAGATCGTGATCGAAATTGGCATCCAAATATTCCGATATCGATGGCACAGTGATCAAGTCGGCCGAAGGGGACGATATTACAGTGGCGTGTCTCTGGTCCGTGTTTGAGTTCCACTGCGATATGAATGTCTCCCCATGGGGGTGTCGTCGCATATCGATTGGAATGAGGTGCTAGCTACGCGTGCATGTATGTATCTATGTATGCACGTCCCGCTTCCAGCGGCCCTACGTCGTAACACGAATTTCGTGGGAACCGTAGCTTCGAAACGGAGGGAGTCGACCGTGAATCGTCTTCCGACCGATGACACGGTCACCATCGCTGCTCCACGATAATGGTGTCAGCCAGGTACATTTGTCACATGCGCTCCGAATCAGTCCGTATCAGTCCGTGTCGGGCGTTCCGAACGCGCGAGTCGCGAAACGCTGATCTCTCAGGTCACGATCATTAAAATTCGATTTAAGTCATCTTTGATACGAAGCAATAGTAAAATTTGTCTTATCTACTATTTTAGGAAGCATCTGTTTTACGAAATACATTTATCCAACAAGAAGGAACTTTTCGGAGCAACATATAGTATTACGTGCACGCTAAATAGGACGGCTGTCACGTTACCTGTCCACCCTTGCGCTCGTCCCCCATTCCAGTCGCTCAAAAGACCATCCGAGATAATATCTAACGGATAGAGTCCCCTTCCTAGTTACCATTACCCTAAGCCACGTTTTAACGAGCGGTTATTCGATCGAAGATAGTATTCCATTATTACTCGGCGTAAATCGTAACCAGCGACAAACTCCATTTATCGAAATGGAAGCGTAAACAAGTCGGTGAAATAAACGGAAGGAATGTGTCCAAATAGAACGGAAAAGTAAAGATAAACGAAAAGAATCGTCCACGTGGACGTCGAGCAAAGAAACATCTTATCCAGGAGGATTCGTTTTACCCGTAAGCCGTGCCTTTATTTTCTACACCGGTCGTGTTTGTCGATCACCTTGAGCCCTGCAGACAGTCTACCCGGCACGAGTTCTATTTCCCTGGAATCCCGTTTCTTTTCACCGGAAAGTTAACCTGCTCCCGTCAAAGGTATTTCGTGATGTTTTTACCACTTGAACGCCGGCTGTATCGAAAGGCGTGAAAATGCTTGTAGACCACGGCACCGGTTAGACTCTTATAGTAAACGAGGTGCGAGAGATCGAGGTGTATCCTGACTACGGAGCGAGTCGCACAGTCAGTTCGATATCGCCAAGAGAGGAGGGAAGAGGGTGGTCTTAATGCATTTGTCGAGGTAGCTATGGTACGCATCACCAGGCACCCTTTTTGCAAGCTCAGCGTGCTCTCTCCATTCGCTCCCTTTCTCTCCAGCTCTTTCTTCTTCCCTTTTTATCCCCCAGCCTGCATAAGCACGCTCGTTCCTTCTTCTCCTTTTCCTTCTTCCGCGTCTTCTTCGAATCGATGCCGAGTTTCTTACTCCGTTCGATTCACCTAATCCTTTCTTCGTCCCCTTCTTTCGTTTCCCCGTTTATTTCGGTTTAATTTTGCATCGGTTTCACCTTCTCCTCGCCGCTCCTCTTTCCGTACTTGTCTCTCTTTATTTGCGTGTTTGTCAGGTTTTAGAATTTTCCCGAGCATAGCATTGCTTTCGCTAAGTCAGTCTTCGTTTATTCGTCTCTTTATCGCGCTCTTTCTTCCTCTCTTGCCCGTATCTCCGACGCTTCCCCTCTCCCGAGAGTATAATGACTCTAAAACGAAGCGACCGACCCCTTGGCTTTAATCTCTTAACGGGCAAACGGCAAAAAATATCATTCGTATTCTTGCTCGGAGACGGACAGAGGCTGTCTGGCCCGATCAATTAAGGGATTGCCTTGTCTGCGACAATTATCCGGATTAACCGGTGCGCGTCGAAAGAATATCCGCGGATTAGAGCGAACGCCCTTTTAGGGGAATATCTCTATCTTCAAAGACGTTGGAAAAATCGAGAACTAGATTTTAATGAGCGACAAGGAGAAAGTATAAAAAGATCAGATTAGGAAAAAAACGACGGTGACTCGGCGAATGTTTCGGTTATGGAAGAGCGGATCGTTTAAAACGTTAGTCTAAAACGCGGAATATCGTTGCGATCATACGACTATCTTTGTTTCTTCGGTTAAGAATAAATCCAGTCGAGAAAAATGTCGCTCGTCTACGTGGTGACTTAACGATCGGCTGTGTTGCGTAATCGTTGCACGCGCATTTGCTTGAACGAACGCGTTCGTTTCGACGATTTTCCTGTCTCGGATCACAAAACGGCTGAAATCCCTTTCTCTTCCACTCTCGATCATCCGTATGATCCGCTTTTAATCGTATCACGAAAACTTAGAGGTAAGCTGGCTTATAAAATCCCAAGCGACGGTATGAATATTTATACGAACAGGATACAGGTACAACAGGATGTTTGAATAATTCTAAAAACGTCTAGAGAAAACTCGCTAGGCTAGGAAACGATTCGCTTAGAAATAAGGCAGATATCGACGTCGTCTGTCTGACTAATCGGACGACGAACGAATGCCGGTAGAGTAATCGAATATTCTACGAAATCGTTGAATATCCGGCTGTTTAGTCGCCGAAAGGCGACGCCTCCGCTTCTCTTGTTTCGCTATTTTCAAATTCTCAGCTAGTGTCGCAGACGACACGCTCTCTCGGTCGGGAGCACTTAGAAAATCGATAAGCCCTGGCTCGCTTGATCCGCCGCTGGCTGCTGCCAGGCCATATCTTGATTAAAATCAGTGCCACCCGGCACTCTCCTTTCTTCACCCTTCTCGCGCAAGATCCAGCCCTTCGCCTAGCGATGAATCCGGTTAGTCTCGTTAACGTCTTAAGTCACCGGCTTCTCCAACCACCTTCTCTCTTTCTCTCTTTCTCTCTTTCTCTTCCATGCTCTCATAACCTTCTTCATCCACGCCACTTTCTCCTCTCGAGGACAATGGAACATCGAGCTTGCTCGAAAACTTGCACCGCCACTTCTGCTCTAACGCGTGCCCGATAAAATCGTTCCACGACGGGCTTGATTCGACGGAAGCACTCCGGCAGCGCGCGTACACTTCGTCGTTAGGATCATCGCTTCCGACGATTTCGACTCCTCTTTGCTGGCTCCTTCCACCAATTTTTCTTCCGACCAACTTTTTTTTCTTCGCGATTTCATTCACGTTCGATTTCACCGGATAGATAAGTTTGAACACAGTTGATCGTCATTCGATTAATTTAATCGCTGCTTCTTTCATCGCTTCTTTCATCGCGTCTTTGCTATATAAATTGCCCTATTTCTGTGTAAATAATATCGTATCAACGTCGATCTTTCTATTCCCGTTATATTTTCCTCGAATTTACGACATTTCCTTACGACGAGTGAACGAACCGAAGAACACAGCTGCCACGCGTTAGACAAACAATTTTTAGAACGTAACTCGTTATTCGTTGGAAAAGGAAATATTCTCGCTTGTGGTAATTGCTGCACGCCTATATGACATAAGGTGAAAACCGATACTGCCGAGCCATAAATTGATGTGCTCCCATCGCGACGCGGTAGTCGTATCTGTTCCTCCTGCGGCTCTCTCCGCGATCTCACGGTGTCTCGTTTATCGTCGAACGAGATTGGCCGTTCTTTCGCACGAAAGTGAAAGTTCACGCGTTTGTAGGTCTAGCCAGCTACCCAGCGAACCGGTAGAGAAACGACTGGTTGGCTGGCCCGCATGTAAAATCGGATCGTATTCATTCCTTGTGGTCTGATTATCCGATGTTATTTGAACGGGTCAAATCGGTCTCACGAAACGGCAGAATCGTTACAAAATCGAGGCGAGAACACTTGGCGCGGCGTTGCGTCGCGGTTGCGCTTCGAACCAGCGCTAATTGAAACTTTAAATTTAAATTTATTGCTACGTGGGTGGTTACGTAACAGGCGGAACTGTTTACGCGTAACGCTTACCGCGATGAAAAGAAGAGGACGAGTCTGTTGATTGCAGTGACTGCGGTAAGACAGGGTGATCTTACAGCGCATAAATTGGCTCGTTATCTTGGCATCTTGAATGAAACGACGCGCCTGTCGTATCCTGTTTTCATTTTACCTTCGTTTCGCCTCAAGTTTGTAAACGCGTGGTATGTGAAAAACGAAACGGGATCGACTTACGGTTTTTCTCCCGTTCGTATAATCGTAGGGCACGAAACGTGATCAATTTTGCGAAGGAACAAAGAGGAATTGGTAGCTAATTGATTCTCCAATTAGCTTACATCGGTGATCGACGCGGGTACGTTTTTTACGAAGCTGATGGTCACAGCCAGAAAGATGATTCCTGCAGCGTTATTGCGTTACGATTGAAAGTAAATACACCGAGGCGAACAGATATTTCCAGTGGAAACGAAGCGAAGAACATAAGCTGCGGGAAGGCGCGACGCGGTTTCTTTAAGAGCGAGGTAACAAGAGAATTTCTCGAGACTTTTCCGGTTAAACGCGTGGCCGAAGGCACGCAAAGTCTGGCGAAGCCATAAAAACAATCGAGTTCTCGCCGCGACTAAAAAAACATTTGCTTCTAATTAATTAGCTCCAAGTCGGAACGTAGAGCGTGGACAAACTTGTCACTTACTTTCGTAAACGGGAGGTTTCGTAAACGGGAAACTTCTATCGAATCGTTGAAACACACGCGCTATTTCTATCATCGATCGATCGACCGACCGATCGGTTCCGTAAATAGAAACCGGTATAATGTCATTCACAGTTTTGTAATAGTGGAAAGGAAGGAGGAAGATTTAAAAGGAAAGAGAAACGTTACGATTCCTCGATTTCATGGTCGTTGGCGGTGCGTCGCGCGAACCGTACTACCGCGCGACGTGGCAAGATAACGAGTGAATTTTTTACGACTATCCTCATTAAACGCGTGCCCGGAGGCGAGCGGTGGATCCGCTGAATCCGATCGAAAGAGCAAAGACCATCGGCGCCAGAAGCTAACGAATCCTGACGCTCCCAGCCCAGCCAGCCGGCTGCGATTGTGTATTTGGGGCACATGCAATATGCTTTGTGCTACGCTGCCCCGGGGCTAAGGTATTCCCCACAGTGGCCCGTGAAAGCGGAGTTATAAGACTGACGTGTGCCAGAGAGGAGAGACTATTCGAAGAACCTATGCGCGATTCGGGGTCTCATCGACGGTTGCGAATAGCACGACGGAGCCAGGATGCGGGGAAGAGAAGAACGAAGGGAAGAAGCACGGTCGGCCGATGTTTACTCGGTTCGAATGTTGACCGTACTCCCTTCGCCACTCTCAGATCATATCCTGCTTTCAGACGAACCTCTCAGGACACGTAGTCGCAGATTCCGTTAAAGCGTCGCTCACGATTCACAGCGATCGTCTTGCGGAGCATCTACGAAGACGCGGACGATACATGGTTCGTCGATACATCGCTTAAAGTTGGAGGATAGCGGACAATGGGTAGCAGGTAATCGAACGCGAATCCACCGATTAACGACGAGTACGCGAGTCAAGTACGTTAAAAGAAGAGCCGGCTGACCGTGTCAACGGATAGGAAGAAGCAACGCTCGGCGAAGCCGTGTTTAAAGTAGCACCGAGTCGTAGGCGAGGCGTCGCATCGTCGCATTGCGTTAATTCGTCCCGGTGATTACGGATCCATTAGCGTGGCAGCCAACAAATAGCACGGTACAATCCAATAACCGTCGCGGCCCATAATAAAAGGGGAGGCAGTTTAAGCACCAGTCGGGGGTAGTTTAGGCGGTGGCGCGTAGGCACGCACCTACATAATCTCTCTTTGCCTGTGGACGTACTTGTGCACCAGTGTGCGCTCCTGTTTACTAGTAGATATTCTCTTTCGCTTCTCTCTATCCCAAGACGCTTCTACATCTCTACCCCTTTGCGTTCGGATTCCCTTCTTCCCTCTCTCTCTCTCTCTCTTTCTCTCTCTCGTCCTTTCTACTCGCTGTTCTTTCCTTTCTTCTTTTGTACTTTTCTACTTTTGCCCCTCTTTCCGTCCACGTCATTCCATAGCCGATTTCGCGAGCGCACAGCGAGGGTCGACATCCCCCAATACCGGCCAGATAGCGATCACTGCGTTCATTGTCGCATCACCGTAATATCCTGCTATGCCGATGGGGTGTAGACACACTACGTCAACGACAACGACGACGTAGAGGAGGACGGATCGAGAAGAACGGTAGCCGGAACCTCGACGTTCACCAATACAACCGCGATCGAACGGGGTGAATGGGAATCGAGGGTGGACTAAAAGCCTCGAGTCTGCGTTTCGGTCCAACACCGCACCGGTGCGCGCCAACGACGTGTTAATTATCCTTGGGCGACGGCGATGGTGTTTCGTTCCCAGCAAAAATCACGCACCACTAAGTTGCACGTTCAATGGGAATTAATTGAAGAGGGAGCTTCGTGGCGGTTAAGAATTATACGTACGATCGTGCCGAATTACGTCTTTTTGGACCGGTGGAGAACGAGTTGGCAGGGCAAAAAGGTGTACGGCTTGAGGCCCGATGCGGACGAGCGACTTTTGCTCGCAGCGATATCGCGCGGTCGAGAGTCGTTGACCTGCATCGAGCCTAATCGAAGTATCGGCTCGTTAAACGGTTTGCGAGATACATTATTATTATTGATCGATGTGCAATGTTTAATTGATCGGAACGTGCATTTCGGGTATTAGAAATTGTATTAATATCGAGTTGTTACAACGCGTGGAAGATTGAAACATAGCGATAATTAATAAAGCGTTTGGCGTGTCGGTTTATAATATTAGCGGGCAAAACGATTTGACGAAATTTTAACAGAGAGCTACTGTTTTTAATGAAATGCCCAACTTCGATCGGATCTTCTTGCGTCTAGTTTCATCGGGTGGAATATTTGTCGGGAAAATATCGTAGATATACGATCAAAGTCGTTTTTCAGCATCGAATTCGGTTATTTAAAATATCAAATTGTTTATTACCTTTTGTAGCGAGATTGTAGCCAACAGCGGCGATTTATCCGGTTGGTAAAAATATAGGTACACGCGAAGGCGTGTGTGCGTATGCCCTAAATCCAAAATTCCGATCGAACTATTAAGCCGATTGCGACGAGATTTGAAGAGAAATTCGTGCATTCGGCGTGCATGAAATAAGATTTGCAGAGTATCGGTTTTTTCGCCTAAAAA
Organism: Bombus pyrosoma; assembly: GCF_014825855.1. Classification (NCBI taxonomy): domain Eukaryota; kingdom Metazoa; phylum Arthropoda; class Insecta; order Hymenoptera; family Apidae; genus Bombus; species Bombus pyrosoma. Next base: position 4,220,919 of record NC_057770.1, on the reverse strand, counting down.
ATACCGATGCTTCCCTTTAGCTCTGCTCGGACAGCAGCCAAATCTATGTTTCGGTTTTTGTAAAATATCGTAAAATACCTTAAAATACCTTAAAACGAGGAGAAATGTTTTCGAAACAATGTTTGTTGTTGGAAATATTATTCGATGATCTTTACGTTATTGACGTTATTACGGATGTTTACATATTTGCGGGAGATTAATGTACGCAAAAATGTACACTGTGTGCAATATGGAAAATATTATACGATACAACTGAAGCAAAGAAGACCGAGGCGAGAAAGAATCGTGAAAGGTAGAATTTTGCAATTCTACGAGAGAAATCCTAAAATGCGATACAGGCGAGGAAGAATATTTAAAGGATGAATCGTATCTCTGTTCAAGTATCTCCATTTCCTCGATTATCTTCGTAAAGTAAAACACAGAAGCTGATAAAAGCCGTGTCAGCATCTTCTGCAGCCATTGCGCGAATCATCGTAAACGTTCGCAGTCTAATTACCGCGCTTACAAAATACAATAATACGCGATCCTCGTGACGAGAAAAGATTACTCCGTGCAAATCGAATTCCCCTCTATCCCTGGCAACCGATCGCGGATAGTACGGTCTCTCGAGGAGCGCCAATAAAACCGGAAATAAATCCTATCCATCGCGAGCAATCTCGCGGAATCCGTTTCCCTCGATTTCACGCTTCAAACTGTTAAACGCAACCGCTAATCTGAAGGCGAGAAAACGCTCGAAGACGATCGGTTCGCGCGTCTGAATCCGTTCCCTCCTACAAACGATCCACCGGTGATCTTTACTGCCGCGGCGGCTCTTCCGATCTATTCGCTCGTCCAACTTTATGGGGCCTGTCGAGCAAATGAAATGAAATTCATGCAAATCGCGGCACGGCCGGCTGGTCCGTCGACGCTTTTGTATCGGGGCGGCGATGCGTCCAACCTATATCACGAGGGTGAAACCGTACTTCCCCCTTTTGCAACCGTGAACGTAGCACGCCTCGAACGAAGCCGCCGCTGCGTCTTTTCGCGGTCTCGCTCGTTTAGGCTCCAGTTCGCTCCATATGTTCGACGTTACGTTAGAACCTTATACGAATAACAATCGTTTAATTAAACTATCACGCGGTAGAAAACTGAATTTATTCGAATTTGTCAGACTTGTATTTTTCGTTCGCGCGATAGCAGCTCGAACGAGCGGATTCGACGGGTGAAAGTTCGGTTAATCGAGCGCTAAATAAAATTTCGTCGGCATAAACGGAGTCTTAGCGTATTCGCGTTAGTTTGAAAGATAAAAATTAGTGGAACACGCGACACGCCGAGCGATAGCATTACGCGCGTTAATTTTTTAATCGATAAAACGATTTGTTACAGGTCATGCAAACAACGGACCCAACTACTACGGCAAATTAATCGGCTCGTTGAAGAACTACGCACATGGAATCAAAGGAGACGTGTACGCCGTGGACGACACGACGATATTCATAAAAGGATTCTGTTACGATGGTACCGGACCGGACGCGTACTTCTGGGTGGGCAACAGCTCCACGCCCACCCCACAGGGTTACATCGTCCCGTATCCGGAAATAAAGGAGGGCAGGTAGGAATAAAGTTCTTTCTTCGCGCGTAATTTTCCTACACATATTTCTATCGTTGTCGTTCTATTCCTACTGAAATCTCGATGTTGTGTCGCCATTCTTTTACGTTCGAGAGGCAAACCGAATACACTGGTTCTCGCACGAACAAGCACGAACGAAGAAAAGACGAAAAGCGACAAAGAAGCGTGGAACAAAGTTGCGTACGCGGTCAGGGTTGACGCCTGATACGAACGCCGAGAAGAAGGGGAAAAAAAGAAAAGGGGGACGGAGGTGGACGCAAACGGCATACCGTAACCAAGGGATGAAACGAAACTCAAAGAGCTTGTTGCGTGCGTCGAAGGGACAGGCGGTGAAAGAGGAGAGGATAGGGCGGGGGATGAAACAGACGGAAGGCCGGGCGAACGGATTGCGGGGGTGCAGTTAATAAAACGGGAATTATACGGCCATCTCGTTCGGATTTCGTCCACGCGAGCACTTTATTACGTTTCCACTCGCTGTTACTTGTCTCTGTGTTCCGTTCGTTGAAATTCGGTGAAAAAAAGTTGACACCGTCTGAGACCGGCTCGTCCTCCTTTTCCACCCTCGTCGGAACTCTGCGAGCCTTTTAAGTCGCGAGAGATCGCCTCGCACAATAACGATGTCTCGCTTAAACGGATCCAATTGAACGGAGATTATTAGAGCACGGTATTAGAAGTATTTGTTCCTGTTCGACCGGCTCTCCTCGTCTTCTCGAATGTTCGCGAGCACGATCGATACACGGTTGTTTGCCAAAATCGTCGACGCGTTGCCCGGCCAGTCGATGTACGATCTCGTCGGTGAAAAACTGGTCAGCAAAAAGCGCGGTATTGCTATTAGGATAGTTACGAGGACTACAACACGCTGGATCCTTCAAACCTTTTTCTTCTTGTTGCGCTCAGTGACCCGGTGGTGCTCAAATTGTACAACTATACGGACATCATTCTGAAGCTGCCTAACGGGAAACGGATACGGGACATCAAATGGCTGAGCGTTTGGTGTCGTCGATTTACCGTAAGTCAACTCCAACGTTTCCTTTCTTTCTGTGTTCTATTTACCGTGTGTGTCCGTGTCTAGATACATACCTATACATGCATCTATATGTATCATATTTATACGTAGGTATATATCTATATAGAAAGTATCTTTTCACGAGAATATTCGCTGCGTCGAGAATCTATTCTAAGAAATCTTAAACTTTACTCCTCGTCTCCTTTCCCCCCGTATAAATTCCCTTGTCTCGTTGAATCCGACGATAGAACGACGATCCTCTGTAATCTCGTGTACGGCATTTCCAATAAATTTGTGCGACATACTCGGCTCCTTGGTCGCGGCGCGGAGAACGTGGTCGTGGCACGGAGCCACCCCCGTCGCGCGACGTTTTATTCGAAACCCCACGACGCGCGGAGAATGGAGATAACTTGATTTTTTAGGAGGTCCATGGGCCACCCTATCGGACATGCATTCGTGGTCAATGGTGCGTGTGAGATGGATACGGAAGTCGAGATCAGGGGCGTGCACGCGTCTTCGCACATACACATACGCGAGAACGAAGCAGCATAGTTCGGTGCGTGCACGCACCTAAGGCATGCATTTAAGTCGTTCCTCTCCCATCCCCGGTTCTCCTCGCTTTTTCTATTTCTTCCGGTACTACTTTTCTTTCTTTCCGGTACTTCTTTGCTTTCATGAATTTTCACAGAATCATATCGATTCATGGGATTGACATAAAAAGCATCTAGTTTTCGGAGAAATGTACATTTTCTCGTAGAACTCGCGCATTCGATGTTCGACGATTATCTGACGTTAACGATCATAGTAATCCGGAATAGTTGCAATTACGCCAAACTGGCGATATTTCTGTGCGCATTTCTTTACCGCGATACGCTTTTTTGCGCGGTTCGAGAGAAACATCGCGAAGCTTAACAAGTCTGTCCATCCTTTTCACCATTCACCCCTCTTGCACGCCCACTCGCTTACCCACAGATCCAGAGTCGTCCGGTCGGTCGCACGAAAGTCAGTATCGCTTGTTGGAAATATCCGAGGGAGAGAGAAAAGGTTTGAAACGAGCATATCGACGGTAGAGAGCGGAGCTTTTGCTCTTATATTAGGAGGGCTTTAATATCGAAGTCTGAGGGGTGCTCCCATACCGTGACAACCCTCCATCAGACACGCTCTGTCACCGCAAAACGCGCTGTCCGCCGCCTATGCTCCATTCTACAGGGTGTCCCGTTACGATCCGCCCGGTAAGTGATCGTCGAGTCCTTTAATATAAATCGATTCCTCTCTCTCTCTCTCTCTCTTTCACTCTCGTTTTGAGTGCACCGATCAGGAACGTGAGTAGAAGCCAGACCAGTCGTCTAAGGGGAACACGATGAATGTACGATCGTGATTTTGCGATAGGAATATAGAAAAGGCTGTTCTACCATTTCGCGAAAGGTTGCCTGGAAAAGATTGAAACGTCGCTTTCGAAAAAATCTATTTGTCATGGAAGTAACATTTAAATACAGTGGAAAATATTCTCCCGTTTCTATGTTACGTAGCGCGATCGAAATTTTCCTCTTATCAGACAAGTGCATAGGTAACTTTGAAACTTTAATAACTTTAATAAAAAGATAATGTTAAAAAAGAGATGAAAATGGAGAATCGGGTACATTCGGTTTCCCGCACTAAGGTCAACACCCTGATAAAGTTTAAGAAAGTTAGCATCTTTAAAACGTTGAAACGCGCGAATGAACCTTCCTCCGATAGACGGTGTCTATTTGACGGCGTCTCGATACAACGAAAAATCCCCAAAAATACGATCCCCGGAAGGTCCTTGGTTTCTTCGATACGGTGTTCTTCCATTTATTCGTGATTCGCTAAAGATTTGAAACGGCTGGTGGGGTATACCGATCTCTCGAAGGGGCTGACCGATACACACAACAGGGGTAGGTTTTGCTTGGGTATCTGGTAGACAGGAGCTGTCTGTCAGTCGGCACTACACCCTCGCGTTACGTCGAAGGATGTATTGTTGGAATAAGCCTTCTTCTTGTTCCGCTTTTCCTTTTCCCCTTCTGTTCTCGTTCCATCCATAGATACACCGCTATCGCTGCGCGATGCTTGGGTTCCTTTTCAAAAGAACTCCAGGAGATATCCTTGCTCGATATCAAACCACCGTTCAATGGACCACTGATTCAGATAGGATTTAGTAATTTTTTTCCAGCTTCCATCTCCCCTTGCCGGACAGACCAACGTCCAAAACGGTCTCGCCACTTTTGCACGCGATTGGGGGAAGCCTCTGACTGCCGCGATCTTATCCGCGGGGCTTCCTCGGGGAATCCAAAACGTTCAAGTCGTTGATCGGTCTTTCATCTCGATCTGTGCCTTTCTCTCTTCGTCTTCGAACCGCTTTTCGTTAGTGTATTCTTTTGGTGACTCTATTTGACCACCGTGAAAGAGCAGCGAAGAAAAAGAAAAGAAGGCATTCCGGTGGAAGATACTTTGTTCGTTCTTTGAAATATATTTCGAGTATATCCCGCTGCGATGCCTTGATTCGTAAACTTAATTCGATCAGAGAGTAGACGTACAATGAGAAGAGAAATCGTAGAGTCTGTTGTACGTATCGGTCTGAACAGTGAACGACAGCGACTACTGCGGCACGCGTTGCCCACTCACGACGCTGCCTGCGAGGAAAAATCAGAAGAAAACGAAAGAAATTAAAGCGGAATAGTTTCACCCCTGAATCTCGTACGTGCTTTCTGCCATTATGAATATGCACGGTTCGCGTTATAGGTATTTAATCTTTCTCTGTACCTTTCGTGCGATTACCGGATGTACGATAATAGATAATGATATTATATTGATATGATAATAGATATACGTTTCGTTTAATTTATTTGAAATAATTTAAAGCGTAATACAGTGGATCTAGTCGATTCTAAGATACTCCAAATCGATCCTCTAAACGACAAATTATAGATCGGTGGCGCATTTAAATTCTATCAGCTGGGGTATCGCTCCAACCACCGGTTTTCGGCGATGGTTGTGTTTTAACCGGAAGAAGAAAGGGTCGTCCTGTGGGCGTGTCACGGCATTTGCATTTAAATTCTCCGTCTCTTTCCACGAACACTGGGAGTTAATTAAACGCCTTATAGTTTTCGGGGTGGGATGATGAAGTAGGACTGTTTGTGGCACCAAGTGGACGATCCTAACCCGCTAGAACGTCAATTAATAACCGTTTCAAACGGGTTGTAAATACGAGAATCGCGTTCCGTTTACGGAATACGATCGTCAACCACCGTCTACCTCCGTTGTCAATTATTGCGTCTTCGTGAAAAATATTTCTAACGTTATGTAATACGTATTACGGTCGTATCTTTTGTTTCGTTGGAATGACGAAACTGAAAAAATATCAATCTCGAACGAAGATGAAAAATATATACGTATGTAGCGCTTGTTTATTGAAAAAATATTGTCACAGATTACGCAGTCTTTGCGAGGGAAAAATGTGTGAGGAAAAGCGGGGCGAAAACATGAGCAAAAGCTCTCGTATAAATCGTTTGCATTGACAGTATTTATTGTGCCGGAGCGACAAATGTTTTCCAACCACGTTGAAGGACTTCTCGGAAAACACTCCATGGCATTCCAGTTTCGCTCTTTCCAGCCGGTCGACGCTAATCGTCGATCGGAAACTGGTAATATCGTCTTCAAATATTTTATCGCTGACACGATCGTTAAATACATATCGATGTACGCGTATCGATGGCGCGAAAGAAAAAAAGGAAAAAAACGAAACATTTACAAAAAACACGGAATAGCGTTTCCCGGTCTCAAAGCCACCAAAATATTTTCACGTTGGTTTTAATACCGCCCCTTATAATAGAATCACTCGAAAGCGAAGGAAACAATGTTCCTGTTAAATATAAAAATTCCACTCGAAAAGCTTAAAAACCGCGGGGAAAACAGCAATACGCGTATAAAAGTGCTTCTGTTTTAATTTCATCGTATCAGCGTTATCGTAGCTAAAAAGCTCGTGGTAATATTTAACCAGGGCGAATAAAACTTTGTTTTGCAGATCCTTTCCTATGATAATTTCTTAATTTTAGAATAATTTACCCGGTTAACGATACGTTAGTTGGTAGTCTCGTTAACGTGCTACACATCTCGAATGCGATTTTGGCAAGTAAATTACCAGTGCTTACCGGTGATATACCAATCGACCTATTCGCAAGACCAGCTTTAACCCGTCGGTAACTTGGGCAGTTATCGTTTTGTAAAAGTAACGCAAAGTTGTAAGTCGAGAATTGGATCGGGCCCATCGCTAGTCCTGGGTAAGATCGTTGCGCATGGGCAGAAAGCAGCTCGCCGGGTCGATGTTGGCCGGGGCTGGCTGACTGGCTGCCGGCTGCTAACCGAGGATGCTCTCCCCCTTTCTCTTCGTCTCTATCTTCCCTCCCTTCTGCCCTCTATCCTCATCCTCTCCCTCACTCTCTCTCTCTCTCTCTCTTTCTCTCTCTCTCTCTCTCTCTCTTCCCTTCTGTCCTAAGTCTAACTCTTCTCTGTCTCCGTTTCGCTTCCTCTTTCCCTCCAAAATTCTTGCCGCCGCTATTCACGCGCTTGCTTCCGCTTCCACCTTTTGTACCGTTGTATCTGCAAAGACCACCCTCCCCGTTCCCCTCGACAGTACTTTTTGGAAAAATTATTTAGTTTCGTCATCGTATCCTCGTTTTCATTCCCATCCACAGATTCTCTCTCTCTCTCTCTCTCTCTCTCTCTCTCTCTCTCTCTCTCTCTGTGAACTTCGTTTCTTCTTCGTCCCAATGCCTTCGTTTCTTTCGTTGGCTTTCCTTTTTTCCTCTTTGAAGCGATAGTACTCTCGGTACGATGGTCATTACCCTTGTCTGCGGCGTCGCGACTTCCTGGTCGCTTCAAAGGGCCGCCATTTTGAGAAGACTTGGCCGATGGCTACGCGGTCGAGTGGCGAGGATCAACCGCTTGCTTCGAAAGATCGAAGATACCCTCGATCGAAGCTTGAGAAAGAAGAGCGATGGCTCTTTGAATTTTAAAGGGACAATATCGCGGCATCGCTAGCTACCATCGCTAAGGATTTTTCCAACGACGGAACCGAAAGGAGAAAGCCGTCTCGTTAGTGCTCGTTTTAAAAACCGACTATCGATACCGACCGATAAAGCACAAACGTCGGCAAAGGGATCAGAAGAGCCGAATAAATTCTATTCTCACCCGTTACATCTTCCTCGTAACAAGCGATTACTTGTTCCGTGAGACGAAGATCTTCACCGAGGATGATGGTTTTAAAAGCTGTCGTAGGATTCGTTACAGACATACGATTACGTGATTGCACGGTTTTTACGAGGAAAACTCGTTCGTAATCGCGTAACGCGGCCTACGAACCGAACCGGCTAGCGTGTATTGTAACAGGACGCCATTTTGAAGCCACCCCAAAGCTCGGCACACGTTTCAAAGCAGCCACAACGGTGCATCAGGTGCATGACGGTGCTGCAGTCACGCATATAAGGCTATACACGCGTACATCGTGCGGCAAGTACCGTTGGAATCTCGCCAAACCTATAAACTTACCCTTCCGTCTGAGAAAGATCGGTACGCCATCGAGATTTTAACGCGGTCAAGCTAATCGACCAAGTTTAAGCGGTTATCTTTTGTGTTTCCCTCGCTACCTGCCTGCCTCTTCCCCGCCCGTCCTACTCGTCGTTGAAAATAGAACGATATACTAACGAGAAACGCGAACGCCATCGCGCGTTACAAAAAACGAACAACACCTAGGAAAGGGCAAAATTAACACGAGTACGAAACACCTGCAGCCACGAACTTTTTTACTGTCTAAGTAACCCCCCTGCCGGCGGGGCCGGCGGGGGCGGAAGGGGTTACCGACCATGCATTTTCACGGTACATATGAACAGTATCTGCGCAGGCAGCATTCGGATACACATAAGTGGTCGAGTACACACGAGTAGACGTGGAAATGAAATACCGGGCAGAGTGGTTGGCTGGCGATGGTGCAGAAAGAGAGCGGGTCGGTAGCGCGTTGGTTGGCAAAAGCGGTAGAAGCAAAATGAGTGGAACGAGGCGAAGTGGAACGAAGTTAGTATCTCGCGTCTGACCAGCGACGTACTTGAACAAAAGTTATCATTTTTCGTTGCGAAACGAGGGAGCGAGCGAGCTAGCGAACGAATTCCATCTTGTCTCCTCCATTTTCACCCCTACTTCCATTTCCTTCTACCTGCAGGTCCGTTGGCAGATTTTTCTTTTACCCGTTATCTATCGTTCTCCAGGCCATTCTTCCAGCTTTCTATCGTTCTACTACTCCTAGCTACTCCTTTCTATCTTTCTTTCTATAATTTTCTTCTCGCTTTTCTTACCCTGTAACTCGTCTCTTCCTCCTCAACTCGCCTCCTCTCTCCTCCTAACGTCTCCTTCTCTGCGTATCGGTTCACCGATCTCTTTCTCGCTTTGCCCCGTAGTTCTCCCATCGTTGTCTCTCCCTTTTTCGCTCATTCACCCCGCTCGTCGGTTTCTCGCGGTCTCTCATCCGTCTCTTTTCCAGCGGCTTCTCCCTTTCTGGCCGATTCTCTGGCTCGTTCGCCTCTCCTTCGCACCCTCTGTCATCCGCTTCCCCTCTATATATCTTTCTCGCTCCCGACACGCCGATTGGACGGGAGCTTGCGAAAGTTCCAGGTATCCCGGAGGACCGCCCACCGGTCCTCCTGCAGCCGGGAAAGTTTCGTCATTCCGTGCAGAACAGGGAGGGAATCCGCTGCTGATGTTGCTCCGCCGGCGACGCTGTATACCTTGGCAATTGGTCGGCCCTATTCAGAAATCACGCGACACGCCACTTTCTGATAACCTCCGGCACCGAGGTGTAATTAAATTTCCAAGGATTTCGCGAATGAACCTGGACCGTGTGCCCTAGATCGGTACGCTCGCGTAATCGAGATTTCCCAGAGACTTTCGCAGCGTAGGGACGTTTAACGTAAATATTTTATCGCGTTATTCGCTATTCTTTCTTCTTTTTCTTCTTTTTTTTTTTTCTTTTTGATATTTCACGAATCTTTCCGTTAATAAAAACGTATTAGTTAAATAGGAAACGAGTTCGAGGAAATATATAAATATCGAGTAATATCGTACAGAGCGTGGAGCAATTACGTTGGCAAGTTTATAAACCGGTATCAGTCCCCAGGCGGCGCGCGTGGAAACAGCTCAGTCGGAAAGAAGTTCGAAGTGACGCGAGAAATCCATGTAATTAGACTGGTGAAACGTATTTAACGGGAGCTTATCCCCGGTTAGTATAAAGTTTCGATTAAAAAAAAGTTCCATTAAATCCGCCGGCTAAGATATAGAGGAATTACGAGGAGGGGAGGCTCTTTTAATTTATCATCTGCTTTAAATCCAACGGACGCTGCTTGATAGAAGCGGTGCTTTTTAGCTCCGATTTCCAAGGTTCGGCCAATTGCCAGGATCGGAATTTCACGAGAGCCTCGTACAAACACGATGATACTTCCTGACCTTGTTCCATGCTATATCCTTCGTCCATCTACGCTTGACCTTCGAATCCAATCGTCTTCGTCCTACCTTGTATAAATTATTTACCTCGCTTGAAAATATTTTATATTTTGATACTTCTCTCGAGAACATCGGAATCCGCGGTTTACCTCGATCGAACGATTATCCGTTAAACCTCGGACGTCGTAAGATCGTCTAGACGTTGAGACAACGTCGTGACTGCGTTATCAATTTAATCGTCTGTTGGCACGACGTTGAACGATAATCGCGACAGACTAGAATCGCTGGCCCGGTAGCAGTAAAGTGCAACATAACGTGCGTTTGCTCTCGTTTGACGAAGAACAGGGATAAGGGGCGTTGCTATCGAGCCTAACGAGGCTCGATGTCTCAATTTCCGTAAGAACGTGCGCCTCGCAACAGGGGGTGGCCAATCCCGAAGGGGAACGCCTGCCTGTCTAGGGACGATACGGAGCTGATAAGGTGCTAAAATAATATACGGCTATGACCTGTTCGGAATCTCTCAGATTCGGATGCATCGTCGTCCCGTTTCTTTCTTTCCTTTGTAATTATTAGCCTCCACTGCTGAGATTATCGCTAAGGGATCGACAAACACGGAAATGAAATCTTTAGGGAGAAAGATAGAATCGACGTGTGTGTATCGCTGTATCGGGCACGTGGTAGATTAATTTATTTCCTTGGTCAATTTTTATTACGATAATTTTACTGACCTTATCTTTACGTGTATTAACAAAAGCAGTTGTTACATTATTTTTGGATCGAAATTTTAATACAACGTTATTTGGATTCTTTCTTGGTCGTTCTAGACCGTTCAAAATCTTAATTTCACCAACACTTGGATTGTTTCTCCAAATTATTGTAAATTAACGAAATTCGGGCAATTTCTTTCGGAAAGATTAAAGAGATCAAAGTACAATAATAATTGGTGAATGCAAAGGCGAAGGAAGAAGCAACCTAAAGAAGATATTTTTCAGTCACAAGGGCAGATTATTAGATCCGTTCGTCCTTGATCGTGTAGTCGTCTCCCTTTCCCCGGGATTGTTTCTTGATGCTATCTCTGACTCTCCAGTTTGTTAGGGGAATTTATTTGATTGAATATCGACTGTTCGGGCACCCGCCTCGGTTATAACGAGTATATCAGCATCGGCCGTATCGCACCCGTCCACAGGGACCACCCCCGTGAATTGTGTTCGTGGGGCGGTACGGATCTTAATCCAAATCAACCGACCGGCCACTTGGTCACGTTTTTTTCGAAAATAACGTAAGAAAAATGATCGCGGTGAATTTATTCGGAAATCTTGTTCTCTGAGAACAGGTATAATCCGAGATTATAAATCTTCGAATTTTCCATCCTTTACTTTCTTGCAGCGCGTGATTGCAGTTTTATAATTTATATCCATTGCCACTGGCGGCACCAGGAAAACGTTCGCCACGTTACGCGCAAGACATTAGATTTAAAGAGATTTACGCACGGGTGCGCGCATGGCGCATATACAGACTCAAGACTCGCATAATAGAACCCGATTCGAATCTAAATCCCAGCTTACGAGATAAACAGTCTATTAGGGGCTGCAGTAACCCTCGGTGAAACTTCCACCGGCCTATAACGACCAGATCAAAGGTATCGGATCGACGAGGGCCCCTCCTGACCATCGTATCCCGATTTATAAACTGCCGGTGTCTCCCTTTCGCGCGACTTCAATTTACCGGAAATTTTATTCCTCCGATCGATTCGAATTCCGAGTAATAATATTCCGATCATTTTCGAGGAAATTATTTATCGAATTTTCCATCGACGATTATTAGCAGAAACACGAGTCTAGTCAGATATTAGCGATTCTTATCTTATGTAGTATCTTCAATGGAATATACTGTTATTATATCCTGATATATTGTGATTTATTTATAATGAATGGATTGTACAAATATTGACAGAAAAACGATGGTAGATTAACATGAACTAATCGCAATAACACGCTACAATTTAGACAACTCTCGACACAACGGACCCAACGTTCTCTCTCACGCAGACCACACTCTCTCGACGACGCTAGCAACACTATACTCTACAACGCAACTCGCGCTCTCTGACTTGTCGACTTATTCTCTCCGACTTCCAAACTAAAACTGCCCTGCTCTCGCATCTCTTTTGTCTTTCCGTAGACCTACCACGCACGTGTTCCGTGACCGTTCGTGGCCAAGGCCACGTAGGCCCTTTTTACAAAACTATACGATTGAAGAACGCCTCGGCTCTCGCGACATTGTATGTGGTTCACCCGCTAACTTCTAGGCCTTACGTCCGCGATACTACACTTATAATGAAAAAAGTCCGACGTAAAGGGAAACGTGAAATTTCGTTCGAATCGAAAGTTGACCGGAAGCTAGTTTGATAAGGAGCGATTAATTGTTGGCTGCGGATGATACCGTACGCGGCACGTGATCCGTTCGATGATCGACGTCGAAGTATCGCGATTTTCAGTGTTCCCGGCCTTTAGCGATTATCGCGAAAACAATGGCATTTCTATGGATGGCTTGCAGGGAAAAATCGATGTTGGAAAGCGAGATGAAAAGTTTTAGCGCGTGAACTGTCCGAGATGGACGGGCGAATGGATCTCGCGTGAGATCCGCGTGAAAGAGGCAAAGTGAATGGTTGGTGAAAAATATCGGGCAAGTTCGTTTTAATCGAAGGTGTAACGTATCGAGGAAGATCGTGGAATCGCGTGGGCGATCGTAACGAGTAAATTAAAGGTATTCGTTGGACGATGTCTGTATTTAATGCGAAGGGCTGTCGTTGAATATCGAAGGAAGACGCGTGGGTGCTGTCAAATCCGAACATTTCCTATTATATCACCCACAATTTCGTAAATTTACAACGTAATTAATCGTAACGTGAATACCAAAGTTCCACAACCATTGTCCCTTTTTCGATGGAATTTCTTTCGCGTAAAACCCTTTACACGTGGGCACCTTAAATTGTTTTCGAAATTACCTTCTCCCTCGTGTATGTTTGAACAACATCGTACGGTATCGAGTACGTCGAGTAATAACGAATTAATCGACGAGTAATTCATTCATCCGGGGACTCAACGTGCAAACTCGGGTGGACCCTCGACTCGCATACTCGCATAAGCACCAATTTTCAGAAGATCTCGCCCACTCAAAACACCATTAAGCTCGAGTTCTAGTTCATTGGTAGCCAGCATCTCCGTTCTTCTCTCTCTCTCTCTCTCTCTCTCTCTCTCTGTCTGTCTCTTTCTCTGTCTCTGTCTATCGCACTGTCTGCGTATACGCGAGCACATAGCCACTCGCAGAGGGTGGATATGATTGACGAGCCCTTAAACGAAATGGGATTAATGCGCGTGCAAATTTCAAACTCAGCCGGCGGGAAGGGAAACGTCGGGCCCGACTTGCCGATAATCATTATTATTAACGATGGAATTAGTATTCGACGAAGTGCGGACTTGGGAGAACTCAAAGGGGGCTACTTTGCTTTCCGGGCGCCGACATAATGCCGGCGAAAACTTCGTAGACAATGGCGAAAAGTTTCGCATCCGTTTTGTTCCGTCGTTTCCAATTGGCCCGTCCAAATGTTTAATTTCCTTCACCGTTTTCCGATCACGCTGAACTTTCAAAATAAAGGTGAACGTTAATTTGCCGGTTGAATGGCCGAAAGGAATGTACATCGGTGGAAGATTAATTTTTAAAAGCGACGCCGCGCCGTCTCGTTGCTGTCGCCTTTTGAAGCGTGCCGGTTCGATCAACGACGAAGTTCTTTTGCTCGCCAACTTCCTGCCTCGCCGGAAAATTATTAATCGAGTAATCGGCTGGTCGATCCTTCGCCCAAGTTCCAATCCCATTCACACGCGTTTTCACCTGCGATTTTTCCTTCGAAATTCGACACTACCTGGATGTATCTACCCTGGTTCGAGCCAGTGACGCGTACTTCTTGTGCAAGAGAATTCGTGTTGTCATCGTCGGTTAGTATTGGAAAAGTAATCGTGAAAATAAGATTACGTGGAAGGAGCGTTGCGAAGAAAACGATTAAAGAGGCAAGAAGAAAGGTGACCAGTTTCAAGATAAAGAATAGAACGACTAGTTCACAAGCAAATTCGTCAGGATCGTCGTACGTTATGTTTTAATCAGAAATCGGTCTGGAACGGAATATATGTAAGTTTGTGAAATTTCACGCTTCGAAGAGGCTCGTACAATCCGCTCAAGACGAAAGTAAAAGAACAATTTCTGAGGAATTGCTGTTCGAAATTTTCCGCGCCGTTTATCGATGGATCAAGTTGCCGAGACAAGAAAAACGACAAAGTTGCCGGCAGAGTGGTTCTCGTGGAAATTTCTTGGCCCAATTGGAGCGACGTTTTTCCGTGACTCCGAAAGCTTGTCGAGAGGGAAAAGCAAATAATTTAACGAATCCGGCGACCCTGATATGGAAAACTCATATCGTCGGTTCAAGGTATCGCGCGTATCGATTTCTTTGTAGACAAAAGTCTGCGAGTCGGTTCCAAAGAACATCTCGAAACGGGCGGAATCAGGCCACGTATACAGTAGCCTTGAGCGGAATATCGAAGACGTCGAAGATATTCACCGACTTTTCAATCTTCCACTCTTGGCACACTTCTCGAGGAGTCGATAAAAAAGACAATAGAAAAATAGCGGCCGACAGATCCGGTTAATCGGTGTACGCCAATCACACGTGCAAGTAGATGCTTGAACCTATTGAAAAATCCTTAAATAGTCGAAACAAAATTGGCACGTTCGGATCGAATAAAATGGCCGAAAACGAAATAACTCGCTGTGGATATAAATTTGCAAAGTCTCTTAATCGATCTAAAACGAAAAGGCTAGCAAACGTTTCTTAAATATATAAGTGACTTAAAAACGGCGTAAAAATGGGAGAGAAAAGGGAGCAGAGAATAAAAGGGGGAAAAGAGGAAGCGTATAAAACTGTATCGTACGCGAAATAGATTTGTCCAGGGTTACGGAATGAGTTGAGAAATCGTCGCGAGCGCTGAATTTTCTCCCATAAAACGTTCCCCAGGGGATAAGCGAGTAGATCACCCTGTATACGGGGTGGAATCCGTTTCTCGGATTTTACGAGGTCCCGCTCGAGATCTTTCTTTTTCTACTTTCGCCGGTTCTCCATCCCCCACTCCCCTCTCTCTCAGTCTCTCTCTCTCTCTCGCCCTTTAAACCTCCACCTCTCCAATCGCGTTCCTCTCTTTTACTTTCTATCGTTATTCCACTCCTATGCCTTCCTCGTCTCGCTTATTCAGACGTTTGACGGAACTTAGAATATAAACGACCCCAAACCAGACCCTATCGATACGTCAGCTTCAACAGGGGGTAAGGAATGATAGATCGACTTTTTCGACTGGCAGGGTGTAAATATGCGGTCTCTGAAAGACAGCTTGATGAGACGGTTCCTGTTCGACGCCGGAAATCTCTCTCTTTCTCTCTCTCTCTCTCTTTCTCTCCCTCCCTCTGTCTGCCCTCTTGATCCTTTACCTTCGACAGGGAAATCGAAGCTTCGAATCGCTCGACTTTCTCGCGAAACTCGGTCCCGCGCGAGACTGGAAGAGATTTCTTCGACAAGAAGATTAGAAAAGTTGGAGAATGCAATGTTCAGCGCGACTTTGAGAAACCTCAACTTTAAAAATACGTTTGCTGGAAATTGTCACGTTATACGTTGACGCTTTCCCATCGCTCGGATTGCATCGGTGGAAATGTTGGATCGGATCAAACTTACGTCTAATTTGCCGCAGGTGAACTTCGGAGACGTTTTCATCCCGGCGAACCTGAAAGCGCCGAAGGCCAGAGTGCTGCCTGAATTCTCGAGGTTGGCGCACGGCCTCCGTAGCGGCAACATCACCATCTTAGATTGCAAAACTATTTACATCCCGAATCTGCATTACGACGGCGCCGGTCCTGACGCTTACTTCTGGGTTGGAAACGGCTCGGAGCCCAACACGTTTGGCATCAAAGTACCAAGCGAGAGACAAAGGTACATCGTGCTTGATCTATCCCGTCGGTTCGAACGTTCCCTTAAACTTCGTGTGCATTACAAATAAAAAACGAGCATTTGTATTTTTGCAGCTTGGCACCATTAAGTGGTTATCAAGGAGCGGACATAGAAATCGTTTTGCCGGCTAACTTGACCGTGCACGACATCGACTGGCTGTCGGTTTGGTGCGTTCAGTTTAAGCACAACTTTGGACACGTTATGATCCCGAAGGACCTCGACGTTCCACCGGCTCTTGGACAGACAAAGATCGCGGTAACTGGAAACGAACTGTTCGCGAACAAACTGAATTTCATTTCTTAGTATTCATGCACCTGTTAAAAAAAAAACGTTGTTACGTTCGTTCAATTGAGTCTGACATTTCATTAACGAAATGTATT